>NW_006399853.1:1260995-1331080 GCF_000299155.1 Elephantulus edwardii
AAAGAAAGAAAGAAAGAAAGAAAGAAAGAAAGAAAGAAAGAAAGAAAGAAAGAAAGAAAGAAAGAAAGAAAGAAAGAAAGAAAGAAAGAAACCAAAACAACAACAACAAAAACCCCAGGCATAATTGAGATCTGTGCCACCAATAATTTTCTGTGGTGCACACAACATTTGAAACAATTAAAACAGCTAGGTGGAAACTAATGTTCCCTTTGTGTCACCATGGTTAAAGTGCTTGGCTGCTAACCAAAAAAGTGGAAGGTTCGAGCCCACCAACTGTTCTGCAGGGGAAAGCCGTGGCAGCCTGCTTTCACAAAGATTTACAGTCTGGGAAACCTTATGAGGCAATTCTATGTGTCCTTAGGGTCACTGTGAGTCGGCACAGACGCGATGGCTGAGGGTTGGGTCTGGTCTGGGGGTGGGATGTGCAGAAATCTGAGCAGCACTAGTTGCGTTGGAAGGCATATGAGCAGTGAATGTTATTTAAGTTTGTAAACCATCCGTCTTGTTGGAGGGAAGTCCCGCCTGAAACATCATGACCTGGTACTGACAGCACGTTCTTTGCTTTCAAAGCATTTCCACATCCATTATCTCGGTTGATCCTCACAATACCCCCGTGAGGTGAGGTGGAAAGATATCAAGGTCCCATTTGGTAGAGGTGAAGTGGCTTTCCTGAGGTCATGGATTTTAGCAGCAGGGCTGGCCAGGAGGCTGGGCCTCTAGACTAGGACGTCTGAGATCTGAGATGCTTTGGACTCACAGACACATACACACTATAATATACACACATTCTCACAAAACCTACATACGTATACACAATCACATTCACATACTCCCCCACACATGTGCTCCCATATGCGTATACTTATATACACACTCTTGTATACACACACACACACACACACACACTCATATACACAATATACATCCACATACATAACCATACACATATGCTCACGTCGATAACCACACAGTACATATCCACATTTATAGAGTCACACTTGTGTCCACACATGTATGCACAATGAGAGTAACCTAGATACACACCCAGACATACACTCACACATACATGTGTTTTCACATACACGCTTTGGACATTATAGCCTTTTCTCACGGGATTCTTTGCATCTGTATTTCAAAACTCACTTAAGAATGGGAATTTGCAAAAACAAAACAAAACAAGAATGGGAATTTTTTCCTATCTCTGAAAGCTCCATAAAGTAATAATAAAATTCAGCGGCTTCCCAAGCTACCTTTTTTTTCTTCCAGAGTAACCAAGATTCTTGTGTACCTCCAAACTCTTTCTTTCAGGACTAAAGGTCACTTTAGAATCAAAGCATTTTATAATGTGAAATATCCTCGTTATCACTTAAAAATCCACCAAGATCTTCAAAACTGACCTGGATCCTCTGTGTCCTGCCACTGTTTTCAAAACCTGCTGAAGAAACCCTGGTGATTTAATGGGTTAAGGATTGACTAACAGAAAGGTCAACAGTTCAAACCGACCAGTCACTCTCTGAAGGTGAGGTGAGGTGGTCTGTCCTGTAATGATTTACTGCCTTCGAAACTCTATGGGGGCAGTTCTGCTGTTTTGTAGTATTACCAACCTGAGGTCACTAATGAGAGCTGGGACTAGCCTGTTGGCAGTGGGTGTTTTGGTTAGTCTCACCTGCTGCCCACTCTGCTGGCTGGCAGAGAGAATCATTTAACACATGGAGCCCTTCAGGGAGGGACGCTACACTGACAGTCCATCTTCCGGGCTTTGCTGACAGCTCTCCCGCCTTCCTCTCTCCCCTTCCTCACAGTCAGGATCTTAAGCTCCTTCTCACCTGCCTGAAGCCACACTGCCCTGTGACCCCTCACTTCCCTCTTTACATTCTGTCACACCTACTCAAGTTTGCCTGTCTGTTGTTCTTATTTGTGTGCCTGGCAAAGAGTATGGCCCATCCATGGATTGCCAGAAGAACAGGTCTGTCTCAGAAGAAATGGAACCAGAATGTTCCATAGAGGTGAGGATGGCAAGACCTCCCTGCTTGTTTAGAACACATTGTCAGGGAAGGCCCATCCCAGTAAGATGACCTCATACTTGCTAAAGGAGGGGGCCACTAAAAAGGAAGGAGAACCTCAATGAACCGGATTGACACGACACCCACATCTGGATCAAACATCACTGATCACAGAGACACTACAGCATGGGCCAACATTTCACCCTGTTACACATGAGACCACCTTATGGTGGAGGTGATGAGCAGCTAAGAACAGCAACAAATGTTTGCGTCCTGAGAAACATAACAATACAGTACAGAGTGTTAGAACGTCACAAGGCAGCATATAAGGAAACTTGGTGGTGCAATGATGAAGCACTTCAAGGGGCTGCTGTTCAAACTCCTCAGTAGCTGCAAGGAAGAAAGACTTGGCCGTCTGCTCTTATAAATAACACAGCCTTAAAAAAACCCTAGAATCACGGTTCTGCTCTGCCACTTAGTTGTTGTTAAGTGCCATCAGGTCAATAATACTCACAGTGACTCTATGAACAACAAATCTGAACCCTGTCCTATCCTGTGCCATCCTTAACGTCCCTGACACACTTGAACCCATTGCCACACAAAGTTCATCTATCCATCTCATTGATGGTTTTCCTTTCTTTCACTTTCTTCCACCTTTCCAAGCATGATGGCCCTTTCCAATGAATAGCCTTTCCTAACAACAAGTCTAAACTAGGTGAGATGAAGTTTCACTGTCTTTACCTCCAAGGAACACTCTGGTTGCACTTTCTCCAGCACATACCTGTTTGTTCTTTTGGAGATTCATAGGATATTCAGCACTCTTCTCCAACACAGTTCAAATGCATTGATTCATCTCCTGTCATCCTTATTCATGGTTCAGCTCTCAGATACATAGCAGGTGATAGGAAAGACTGTGGCTCGAATCAGGCATACCTTAGTCTTTAAACTAAGACCTGTTCTTTAGGACTTTGGAAAAAAGTCTCCGACAACAGATTTTGCTAATGGTAATCTCCAGATCCTCTGACTGCTTACACCAAAGATGTGGGCTGTAGATCCAAGCAAGATGAAATTGTTGGCAATGTGAATTTTTTCTCCACGTATCATGATGTTGTTGCCTGAGCCATCCTTGTCGGGCTCAGCCAAGCTCTGCTGATATCAGGGGGACAGAATTTATTGGTCAGTTTGTGGTGTTGCTTGGAAGGATAGAAGGCTGTAATGGCTTGCATGGTGTTGCTGTCACGTAGAGAGGCTATGAATTGGAATTGACTTGATCTGAACAACAAGATGGGACAGCTAAACAGAACCAGACCTGACAGGCTGACTTAAAAAGAAAAAAAAAATCATTATTAGACAAGAAACCAAAAACCCAAATCCACTGCTATCCAGGCAATACTGCTTCATGGTGACTTCCCCATCCCATCGTTTCCCTGATTGCTAGGTTGGTGGCTTAAAGTGTAAAGCACTACAGCGCCATGGCATCTCTTGTCAGACCAGGCAGGGCAAAATGTGGAGTCCTCTACCGTGCAATCAGGCACACTGAATATCTAGGGTGACGTTGTGGAAGAGGTGGCTGTAGATGGGGCCTGGACGTGTAGCAGATTTGGATGGAAAGAAGGAGAAGTTGCAGGGGCCAGCAGGCACAAAGCCTTCCTCTCACTGGTTCAAGGACACCAGTCCTGTCCTGCCTTCTTGAGACAAGAGACGACTGACTCCTTGGACCCCAGGACATGTCATCAATACTGGTGGCCTCTTCACTCCCCTGTAAAGCGGAGCATTGAATCCTGCAGCTGTTTCTGGGTCCCCTTTTCTCCTCTTTCCTTTTAAAAAGCTGGAAAGAAAAGGGAATGGGGGGATGGAAAGCAAATGGGCCCCCCCCAAAGCCTAGGCTGCTGGCTCTGAGGAGGATAAATGACTTAGGTCCACTCACCGCCACCGGTGTTACACTACTTGTCTGTGTGGCTTGAGACCTCGGTGATCCCCCTCTAATTGAAATAATTTTCTTTGACCTCGGTAAGCCAGGAGCTGGCTGCTCTCTCTGCCTGAAAAGGGGCTGTGAGATCGGCAGGATTGTGGCTGGAGCTGCATGCATCTGTCCATGGCTGCCCATCAGCCGGCAGGGGTGGGAGAACGTGGGCTCTGGTGGGCATGGGTGGGAGCAGGGTGGGCCTCTGCTGACAGGTTGGGGCTCAGAGTGGGTGTAGGCAGGTACAGGGTGGGTGAGGACTGTGTGTGGGAGCATGGCAGGTGCAGGGTGGGTCTCCACCAAGGGGTTCAGGCTGGCCACAAAGTGGGAGTGGGTTCAGGCTGTCCAAGGTGTGGGTTTGGGCTTTGAGTAGGTGCGGGAGGGTTCTGAATGGACACCCAAGGGCCTTGAGACCCCAGAGTGCATAGGAGGCTGGCTCTAGGGGTGAGTTTCCTTTGAGAGACAGGCCCTTGGACCCCTGTGACTTCAAATCTGCTGGCTCAGGATTTAGTGAGGACACTCTTAACAGGGCTGGTTAACTTTCAGTTCGAAACTAATGACAGAATCAATTTGGACTCATAGTGACCCTGTAACACAATAGAATTGCCTCACAGGTTTTCCTGGCCTGTAATCTTTTAGGAGCAGGTCAACAACTGTTCTGTTCCATGATGGAGCACCTGGATGGGTTTGAACTGACAACGTTTTGGCTATTGAGTTCTTAACCATTGTGCCAACAAAGATCCTTTTCCATTAGCTCGTAACTCAAACAAACTTTTTGCCATCAAGTCAATTCCATGTCATATTGACCCTGTAGGACCAAGTCTACCTCATAGGGTTTCCAAGACTATCAGCAGACTGCTGCTGCATCTCCTTCCAGAGGAGTATGGTGGTGAATTCACACAGGCAGCCTTTCAGCTAGTAGTCACGCCCTGTAATCTCCTTCAGGGCTCCTTCAGAATGGATGCTGCCCCTAGTAAACATACCAGAGGGCTTGTCTTTATTTATTTAAAAAAAAAAAAGTTCAAACCCATTTCCATCAGGTAGATTCCAATTCATAGCAATCCTGTAGAATAGAGCTGTTGTTGTTATAAGCCATTGAAGTTGCTTGCAACTCATACCAACCCTTTGTACAATAGCTGTGAACCCTGACTTATCCTCAGCCAATCTCAATGTCTCCAACACCACCTTCTCATATTACCCCAGTCACTGGTTCAACCAAACTCATCCACGGACTTCCCCTCATGCATTGTCCCTCCACCCTTCCAAGCATGGTGTCGCTCTACAAAGACTGGTCCCTCCTGGCAATATGCCCAGAGTATGTGAGATAGAGCTTCAAAATCCTTGCCTCTAGAAAGCAACTTGGTTTCACCCTCTCCAGGACAGACCTGTTTGTCTCTTTACAGTCCATGATATGTTCTATACTCTCCTCCAGCACCACAACTCAAAGGCATTAATTCTTCTATCATCCTTAGTCATTGGCCAGATCTCTGATGCATGCAAGTAATTGCAAAGACCACAACCTGGATCAGGCACACTTTAGTCTCTAAACTGACATCTTTGCACTTCAGTACTCTGGAGAGGTCCCTGACAGCAGACTTTTCCTAATCCGATTTGTCTTTTGATTTTCTGTCTGCTGGTTCCAAGAGTGTTAATTGTGGACCTGAGCAAACTGAAAATGTTAACTTTCTCAATCTCTTCTCCATCTACCACAGTGCTGCCAATTGGCCCAGTGGTGAGAATCTTTGTTTTCTTGATGTCTTCCCAAGGCTATAATCTGTACAGAAGCAGACGGCTTCATCTTTCTCCATGAAGCAGCTGTGGGTTCTAACCACTGACACTTTGGTTAGTTGCTGAATTCCTTAACCCCTGCCATACCAGGATTTCTTTTCTATTTTTACAGACTGTTAATTTAATTCACTGTCTTAGTCAACAATTCAAGCCCAATACTTGGCTGAGCTCAGATAGATAAAGCAACACAAGTGGAAATTCAAGTGAAGACTGGAAGACATTTGTGGGGTTTTTCTGGGTTTTTTTTGTCTGTTTTTTTTTAATTGACATTTTAATGAAAGTTTATAAAGAAATTGGGTTTCCAATCGTTTATTGTTGCATATTTTCCTCCTTACCCATTCTGCCCCCCCAGATTCCTATTTTTCTTTGGGAAAAAAGTTCTTTCATTATTATACAGTTGTGTCCCCTCTCCGCCCCCACCCCAGTCCACTTTTCTATGCATCTCTTATTCTGGACTCTTGTTATGCCAATAATACCTAATTATATATTCCTTTTATACAGTTCTCTCCCTTGTCTGTTTCAATGCTGTGTACATTATTTATCCTTAATTTTCTCCCATCCTCAATGTCAGTCCTGTTTTATAATAGTGGCATTATGCCATATTTGTCTTTTTGTGACTGAGATGTTTCACTCAGCATAATGTCCTCCAGGGTCACCCACTTTGTATAATATTTCATGAGTTCCTTGTTTTTCAATACAGTGTAGTATTCCACTGTGTGAATATACCACAGTTTCTCTACCATTCATTTGTTGATGGACACTTGGGTTGTTTCCAACTCTTTGCTATTGTGAACAAAGCCACAATAAACAGAGGTGTGCATATGTCTACTTGGGTGGCAGTTACAGTTTCTTTGGGGTATATTGCCAGTAGTGGAACTGCTGAGTCAAATAATATTTCTATTTCAAACTTTTTGAGAAAGCTCCATACTTCCTTCCATAGTGGCTGCATCATTTTACACTCCCACCAACAGTGAATAAATGTTGATTAGAAGATATTTGTATAGTTTTGAAGGAAACCAAACAAAATCAGCACAAGCACAAAATACACTCCATACTTGGATGGGAATACAGTATCACAAAAATGTCAAATTCATTCCCAAATGGAAATGTTAATGCAAGAAAATACCAACTGATATCCAAATGGATTCTTTCATTGTATTCAATTATCTAAAATTGATAGAACAGATCCAGGGACATTTATAAAAATATTTAGGGGAAGTGGCTTTGATTTCTTACTAGATAAAACCATAATATAGAAGGAGTAAGATGACATAGGAACAAAATGGAAAATCTAGAAATAGATTTCAGTGAAAAAAAAGTGATCTTTTAATAAATGGTATTGATTATCCATTTAGAAGAAAATTGAGTTGGATCTCCTGCATCAATTGGTCTATAAAAAATGTCATCTGATTAAAGGCTTAAATATAGAAAAATACTACTACTATAAACTTATTACAAGAAAAGTCAGTGGAGATATATATTTTTCTTCAAATGATCATGGTCAAAGGAGACTGTAGTATAGAGCAGAAAAAAATGGGTTTTTTTTCATCATGTCTGGAAATTTAAAACTACATAGGAAAAAAGGATAGACATATTTGACAATAGAAAAATTAATACAGCATTGTTGTTGTTATTATGTGCCGTTGAGTGGCTTGTGACTCATAGCAACCCTGTGTACAAGAGCCCTAAACCCTGCTCTATCCTGTGCCAACCTCATTGTCTCTGACACACATTCTCCCACTGCCCTAATCACCAAATTGATCCATCTCATCGAGGGTCTGTCTTCCTCTCCTGCACTGTCCCTCCATTCTCCCAAATGTGATGTCCCTCTTCAAGGACTGGTCCCTCCTTACAACATGCCCAAACTATGTCAGACAAAGTTTCAGAATCCTTGCCTCCAAGGAGCAGCTCAATTTTACCCTCTCCAGGACAAACCTGTTTGTTCTCCTAGCAGTCCATAGTATATTCAACATTCTTCTCCACCACCACAGCTCAAAGGCATCAATTCTCTTTCTATCATCCCTAGTCACTGTCTAGCTCTCCGACACATAGTATGCAATTGCAAAGACTATGACCTGGATTGGGTGCACCTTAGTCTCCAGCCTGACATTGATGATCTTCAGTATTCTAGAGAGGTCTCTGACAGCTGAATTTCTCAACGCAATCCATCTCTTGATTTCCTGGCTGCTGGTACCAAGAGTGTTGACTGTAGAGCCAAGCAAACGAAAGTTGTTAACTATCTCAATCTCTTCACCATCCACAATGATGTTGTCAATTACTCAGTGGTGAGGATCTTTGTTTTCTTGATGCTGAGCTTCAATCCATACAGCACTACTGTGGTTAAAAAAAAAAAAGTAATAAGCAAAGGAACATAAAAAAATATGGAACATTTTTTGATGGGGATTACTGATAAAATACTCATGCTAAACCTATACCTAAACCAGGAATCTGTTGTCTGAACAGTGCAAGGGCATGGTTCAAAATCAAGAAAGGAGTGCATCAGGGATGCATCCTGTCTCCATTCCATGTCAATCTATACACTGAAAAATCATTCTGGCGCCCGGACTTTACGATGAAGAATGTGGTATCAGGATTGGAGGAAGACAACCTCTGTTATGCTAATAAAACAACATTGCTAGCTGAAACTGAGGAAGATTTGGAACACTTGCTACCGAAGGTCAAGGACTGCAGTGTGCAATTTGGATTGTACCTCAAAATCAAGAAAACAAAGATCTTCACCACTAGCCAATAGGCAGCATCTTGATATAGAGACAAGATTGAAGTTGTTAATAATTTCATCTTTCTCAGATCCACAGTCAACACCCTTGGCACCAGCAGTTAGGAAATTAAAGGATTAGTTGCTCTCGGAAAAATCTGCTGTCAAGGGTCTCTCCAGAGTGCTAAAGAGAAATTAATGCCAATCTAGAGACTAAGGTGCACCTGATCCAGGCTGTGGTCTTTTCAGCTGTTTGCTATGCATCTGACAGCTGGTCAGTAAATAAAGAAGACAGAAGAATTGATGCCTTTGAGCTGTGGTGCTGGAAGAATATTGAATGTAGCATGGACTACCAAGAGTACAAATAAGTCTGTCCTGGAAAGGGTGAAAACGGGTTGCTCCTCAGAGGCGAGGATTTTGAAGCTTCATCTCACATACTTTGGGCATGTTGTCAGGCGGGACCAGACCTTAGAGAGAGGACATCATACTTTGAAGTGTAGAGGGCCAATACAGAAGAGGAAGACCTCGGATGAGAGGAATTAACACAGTGACTGTGGAAATGGGTCAAGTATGTCAAATCAATGGCATAACAACCACCAAAAGTTTCTACAAATTGATAAAGAAATGTCAAACAAGACATAGGGAAATAGGTGAAGGATATGAAGAGATCATTCAGAATTGGTCAAACTTGAAGGCTAAGAAGCAAATGAAAAGCACATGTTTACCTTCGCCTGTTGTTGTGTACCATTGAATTGGAACAGACTCATGGTTAAACCTCTAGAGGGTTTCCAGAAGCAGCAAATTACACATGAATTGATTGCCATCTTTCTTTTGCAGAGCAGCTGGTGGATTCAAACCAGGTACTTTGGGTTTAGCAGTACAGCTCCTTACCATTAGGCCACCAGAATTCCCTAATTTCCCTAGTTGTTGTTGCTGTCATATGTCATCGAGTCACCTGAGACTCATAGCAACCCTATGTACAACATCCCTAAGTCCTGCTCTATCCTGTGCCAACCTCATTGTCTCTGACATACCTACCCCCATTACTCCAGTCACTGAATTAATCCATCTCATCGAGGGTCTTCCTTTCTTGCGCTGTCCCTCCACCATCCAAAGCATGATGTCTCTATCCAATGACTGGTCTCTCCTTGCAACATGTCCAAAGTATGTCAGACGAAGCTTCAGAACCCTTGCCTCCAAGAAGCAGCCTGGTCTCACCCTCTCTAGGGCTAACCTGTTTCCCTAGTAGAAAAAGACAAATGAAAGCAACACAGTATCCTTTCTGCTAGCAAATTGGTAAGATGAAAGAATGAAAATCCTACCACTGATGAAAATACTGGGGGAAAGAATCTCTTCTATATGGCTAGAGGGAGCTCTGGTGGCCTAGTGGGTAATGAGCTGTGCTGCAAATCCAAAGGGCACAGTTCAAATCCACCAGCTTCTCCATGAAAGAAAGGTGAGCAGTCTCTTCTCATGTGATTGAGTCCATGAAAACCTACTGGAGCGTCAGCTGTGAGTTGGATCTGACTCAATCGTACATAACAACAACAACAACAACAACAACAACAACATATATGGTTAGAGGAAATAGGAATTATTATGTTCTTGGAAAGACGGTGATCCTGGAGGGAGGAGATTTTCACATGGGAGCAATCCTGAGAAGGAGACAGGAAGTCATATGCAATGCACCAGTGGAGAGATCAATCCTGACTCGAGAGGGCAGCTCGTCCATGAAGATGGAGGAGAGAAAGAGAAGGTACAGGTCAGACTGATGACTTGGGGGCAGCAAAATGAAGGGCTTCTCATGCACTCCTCTTTTCGCATTGAAGTGCAAGACAAACACATCAGCTGAGACATGAGATGGCTCTTTGGAGAGAAAGGAGAGTCATCTCAAAGCAAAGGTAAGTGTATTTGAAGAGAAAAGGGATTACCGCGCAGTGTTAACTCTTGTGATTATGAAATCTCGTAACTACTGGGATGCACTTGAAGGCTATAAATTTCTCTTCTGGGGAATGGAAGTGGGTGAGACCTGAGCATCGCTGGTACTCTGTGACTCTGTAAGAAGCTCCTGCACCCTTTCTGGAAAATTCTTGGTACTGTTGATGTTGTGAGGTGTTGTCCTGTCACCTGTGAGGCACAGTGATCTATGAATAATGGATCTGAATAATGTTCTTTCCTCATTATCTTCACCCTTGACATACTTGAGCCCATTGTTGTAGTTGCTGTGTGAATCCATCTTGCTAAGGGCCTTCCTCTCTTTCACTGGTCCACCACCTTTCCAAGCATGGTATCTTCCCACCACCACTGAGCCCAAAGACTGGCCCCTTCTGACAACATGCCCAAAGTATGTGAGATCAAGTGTCATCATCCTTACCTCTAAGGAGCACCCTCGTTGTACTTCTTCAAAGCATACTTGTTCGTTCATTCGGTAATCCGTGAGCGAGTCAGTACTCTTCTCCAACCGCAGCTCATTCATTCTTCATCTAGAGATGTGTTATCTTAGTCTATCTGGTAATAATACATTTGGCAGCTAAGAAAGACTTTTGAGGATTGTCGGGTCTCATCTAATTAGACAGAGGATGGTAGGATGGATTGCGTGGGGTCTGCAATTCATTAATTCATTTGTACTACCATTCATCCATCCATGTGTCACCCATTCACTCCACCCAATAATCTTCTCAAGCATCAAGTGCTGAAATACCATTAGTCTTATTTTCTGACAACCCTGTGAATAACTTGATTCAACAAGTGTTTACTGAGCACCAACTATTTTGAGTTTGGCCCTTTAACAAGCATTGTGGAAAACACAAGGAATTCTCCAGACTCCAAATAAGTTTCACAAAAACTAAAGAAGGAGAGCCCTGGTCCAGCTGTCATAATCCAGCATAGAGCACAAACTCAGTGCACAGAGCAGACAACAAAATTCAGCATGCACAAGGCCTCCGTGGAGGGGAGGCAGACTCTGAGCTAGGCCTGCTCATCTCAGCTCTCATCTCTACAGAGGAAAAAAAAAGACCCCAAACTTGAAGAAATAGTGCAGTATTAGAGTGTAGTCATAAACATAAAACATTAACATGTAATTCCCTTATGCTTTTGAAAAATTACTTCATAAACGCAAAGTAAAATATTTTTCCCTTTTTATTACCTGACAATTACATATTAAGAATTTCTTTTTATGTTTAAAAACATATGCAAGCCGAGGAAGGCAGACGCCAAAATGTAATTGCTTTCCTTCTATAAGAATCAGATGTCATTTTCTTCCAACTCAACTCTGAAAAGAGATAGGAAAAAAGCAAATTGTTGTATACATTAAATTTGGAAACATCTGATAGCTTTCCTCAATTAAACTATTTAAATGGAAAAAGATTGCTGTACAGCTCTATCATATCTCACTGAATAAAACCTCAGCTGAGGCAAATTGGCAGTGGCAGGTACCGAATGCATCGGCAATAATGAGATTGGACAGCCCAGTGGAGGTCATTGGTAATTGTTATTATATGCAATATTGCACTGTCAGAAAAAGGGGGGGGGGGGGGAAGCCAACAACTCTACAACAAGCTGAGCCGATGTTGGGGAGCATGTGAGGTGGAGGTGGTTTGAGGGGTGTCAGGAAAGCCTGATCCCCCAAAGCCTGGAGTACTGACTCTTCTTTGAGGGTTCCTTCTTCATCTGCTGTATGTTAGAGGACATTGGGGGTCAAAGGGCACATTTTATCATTGGATGGTTGCCATCAATCAGTTGGCAGCAAGGTCTCAAGGGGTGGGGCTCGAGCAGAGGATATGGGGAGGGGAGGTGTAGGGAAGAGGCGGGACATGGAGAAAGGAGGTGAGAGGGAACTCAGGTGTGTATGTTTTCTCTGGTTTTGCTGGGAACTGGACCTACATCAAGATATGAAAAGCATTCTCCCCCCTCTCCAATCTTCCCCATGTGGAGAGAATATTCTTTTGTTTCCACAGAGTTTCAAGTCTCCATCTGAAAGTTCCAAACTTGGGGAGAAAAGGAAAGAAAGATGTTTGGTACCAAAGACTTAAGCAAACCTGCTTGCTTCCAATCTCTACTGAGGCTCTGGCACTGGGCTTTGCTCCGGGAATGACAGTCCTGATTAAGATAACCATGATCATTTACTGCCCAGTCCTGTGGGGGTGACAGACCGGTGCCAATGAATCCAATGCCATGGTGGATTTACTGTGTTTGACTACTACTAAGAGGGAACTCTGGTGGCTTAGTGGTAAGGAGTTATACTTCCAACCCAGCGGCGTGTGGTTCCAGTTCCCCAGCTGCTCCTCCCACGCCATGGACAGCTCCTCCCAAGTGACTTCTTTCTGAAAACCTGCTGAAGTGTCCACGATGAATCAGTTCTTGACTTGACAGTACGCAACAATTGCTTACAGGACAAGGTCTCATCCAAAATGCTGCCTAGAACCACACATCAGCACACATCAATGTATGTTGCAGATTTAGATTGAAACATGAGGTCACTTGGAAATAGGATTTGACCTTTTCAAGAACCAATAGTGTCTGAATTGCTATCCTGCCCCCTGGGTGATTTGTCTATAATGCTCAAGGTTTCTGGAAAACTGGTGAGCTGCAGGGACTTGTGTAAGAGGGAGGGAGAGGCCCATGTGGCCCTGGTCTCTGACCTCAGGAAGCCCACTGTCCACAGTCAGACCAAGTCCGCCTCTGCTTAAGGGTCAACAAAGGCCCTCATGCTCGCAAAGACGCCTTGGGTGAGGGGTGTTCATTGTGCTGGCATGCTTTCCGAACTTGTCCAAAGAAAGCAGGAGGTTGAACTCTAGAAAGGAGCCTTGTGGTGCAGTGTTAAGCACTCAGCTGCTGACCAAAATATTGATGCTTAAACCTACAAGCAGCGCGGTGAGAGAAAGATCTGGTGATCCGCTCCCTTAAAGATCACAGCCCATAAATCCCAGTGAGGCTCTTCCACTCTGTCACAAGGAATCGTTGTGAGTGGAAATAGACCTAACGCTAACCCACAGCAGAATTCTAATTAATCGTGCGAGGGCGAGGGAAGATAACATGCTGGCAGGAAGGTCAAGCTCTGGGTCAGTGTCCTAGTGTCAGCATGGCACCTGGAGGAGCACATTGTGCCTGAGCTGGTGGGCCCTCCAATGACATCTGGTCCTGTGCTCATGTCAGACCTGGCTCCTTGATCCAGGTATGTCGGGTAACTTCCTAGCGACCTTTGTACAAAATACATGGGCTTTCCACCTCTTGCCTACTGAGTCAGAATTTCTGGGGATGGAGTCCAGAACAGATTTTATTTTTTTTTTAGTTCTGAAGCAGCTACCCCAGAGAGAGTGACTATGTATGGGATCTAGACAAGAGCTGCACTGTATCCCAGAGTCCTCACTGAAGAAGTCTTAGGACAGGGCGTTTTCAAGGCACCATGCACTGCTCTAAGCCACGTTCAACCACCAGCAAGTTCTTTACACTGAACTACCTCTGATTCTACCCAAAGTTTAGCTCTTATTTACTTGATCTGGAAGGAGTCACCTGGTGGTACAAGTGATACTCAGAGGAATCCAGCCACAGAAACGTCCCCTCTTTTGGCATTTACTTACTGTTGTTATGTGCCATCAAGTTGCCTGCAACTCATAGTGACCCTGTGTACAGAAGCTCTGAACCCTGCCCTGCCCTGAGCCAGTCTCACTAATTCTGACACACTAACCCCCACTGTCCCTGTTACTATATCAATCCATTTCATCCAGGGTCTTCCTTGCCTGCACTGTCCCTCTACCTTTCCGAGCATGATGTCCTTTTCTAAGGTCCTCTTGGCCATGTGCCCAAAGTATGTAGATGGAGCTTCAAAATCATAGCCTCCAAGGAGAAACTTGATTTAATCCTCTCCAAGACAGACTTGTTTTCTTGGCAGTCCATAGTATGTTCAAGACTCTTCTCCAGCACCACAACTTGAAGGCATCGATTCTTCTCCTGTCAGCCTTAGTCATTGCCCAGCTCTCTGATGCACAGGAAGTAATTGCAAAGATCTTGGCCTGGATTAGGTACACCTTAGTTTCTAAAATGATATTGTTGCTTTTCAATACTCTGGAGAGGTTCCTAACAGCAGATTTTCCCTATGTGAGTCATTTTTTATTTGCCTTCGAGTTAGAACCAACTCATAGCTGACCTATTGGGTTTCTAAGGCTGTAACTAGCACAACAGATAGCTCATCTTCTTCCTGCAGAGTGGCTAGTGGATTCACACCACAAAAGAGGATGGCCTGGGGTTTTTCAGTGTGGCTCCCTCGAGTCTGTGCCACCAGAACTCCCTATCTTGTATTGACAGCCCCCCAGAAAAGTATGACACTAATATAACTCTCATTCACCAATCCGAGTTATCTGGGTAAAGGGTCAGGAAGTGATCCTTTTTCTGGCTGAGAGTAAAATGAATCAGCTGATCTGATCAGGGCGGGCTCCAGAAAGAGGCAGTATTTGAGCTAGACTGGATGACTGAGTCAGAGTTGGAGGTAAACTAAACTACTTGCCATCAAGTCAGTTCCATCCAACTTACACCAACTCAATGGCTGAATTTTTCCAGAAGTCCATTTTCAGGCTTCTCTTCTGAGGTAGACTTGAATCTCTCAGTAGATTTGAACCATCAGCCTTTTCAGTGGCAGCTGGGCATATTAAGCATTTGCTCCATCAGGGACTCCTGACGATGGATGTAAGGAGCTGATATGGAAGGTGGGGTAAGTGAGGAGAAATGGGGTTCTCTACCAGGAAAGCTAGAAAATCCATGCTAACCTGAAGTTGCCTATCATGCAGGCAGCACGGAAGAACATTCATAGAAAACATCTAAGTTTAAACCTCTCTGTAAAGAAACAGACTTCCTCTTCTGTCTTCAGCCCTGAGCCCTGGATATTAGGGCTGTGGGAGTGCATCTTTAAATATTCATAACTGTCTCAGCTTTTCCGTGAGCTTAGGGCCATTGAGGGAGCTCTGGCAGCAGAATCTATAGAGCTGAGCCGCACAGTTAAACCAAAGGCCACATGTGTGTGGTTCAACTCTTATCAGCGACTTCACAAAAGAAAGATGGGCAGTCTACTCTTAATAGTATTTACAGCCTTGGAAACCTGAGGGATGGTCACTAAGAGTCACAATCAACTCAACGACAGTGAAGTGGGTTTTAACTTAAGGCCGTTTAGGCCTGAAAAGATTTCCTTTTCCTTGGCCATGGCTGGATCTGCTTGATATTCATTTAATGAACAGGATTGACCGTGTTATGAATGGTGTAATCTTTGAAGTCCGAACCTCTGCACCACACCAACTCAGCAACAACTTCTTGCACCAGTGAATGTGTTTGGGGACAAAGTTTTCTTTATAGCAATCTCAGTTAATAGAGTTATATGAGAATAGAGTAGGTAGGTCCTCATCATAACCCTTTCTCAGTGGCACTGGATGAGAGAGAACAGACAAGAGAACAGACATATCCCGGAGGAAGAGACTGTACGATGATATATCTCCAAACCAGCGCCCCAAGAAATGCCTAGAACTGTAGAACCCGGAAGAGACAAGGAAGGTTCTCCTAGAACCAACAGTTTACATCTTAAATGCAGACTTAACAGCCTCTAGAACGCTCAAAAAAATGGCTGTTCTTTAAAGTCACCTGCCATGTGTGCTATTTGATTAAGATATACAACCCTGTACACAGAGAAACTATAAACACCTATGTTGGTACTTACTTTGCCTTGGTGTATTCGGTTAACCAGCAGGTCACCATGTGCTCAAAGGTATTCCAGCAGTGAATGAGTCAGGATTCTTATCTGCACACAATCCTGGTTGACTGAAGAAGCTAAGGAATTTCTGGAAATATAATGAGTAGCTCACAAGCCTCTCAAGGAGGGAGAAATGGATGGGGAATAACAAAAGCACAGCCCAGACAGGATGGAAGCATAGAGCAGTTGGCTGAAGGTTTTGTCGCCAGTGTTGTCCCCATTGCTGCGGCTCAACCTTCGGCTCTGCCACAAACACTGAGAACAGCTGTGACTGCGCTGGAATCTTCTGGCCACTTCGCTTAAAACGCAGTTCACAGTTGGAGGAAGCATCAGACTGACCAGTCGAGGTCACATGTCCTCCTTAGAGTTACCAGGGGCTTTCTGGTTCCTACTTTTGAAGAGCACACAGTCAGCAGAGGGAATGAGAGTCATTCACACGCACAGAATTAGGTAACACAAGTGAACACGTGAGGGGCCAAGTTAAGGGGCCAAGTGGGAGTAGGCGTGATGGAGACAGGGAGGGTCAAAGCAGATTAGCAAAATGAGAACAAGAATTCCCGCCAACCAGAGGCGAGGGCAGGAGCTGGGCGACTGAACAGTTACTCTCTGTGCTCAGTGCAGCTTGAGGAGGGGGCTGCAGGTGTGAGGTAGGCATCTTCAAGTCTGGGTCAAGGAGGGTAAACACTCTTCAGGCAACAAGATTCGCAATTCCCACTTTACCACACAATCCCAGCACTCCTGCGTGTCTTAGCTTACTTAGCAAAGAACTTTGCACGTGTTAATTCATTGAATCCTTACAGCAACCCTGTGTGTGTGTGTGTGTGTGTCCTTTTACTGCCTTTAATTATTTTATCTTTTATTTTATGTTGTTTGTTGTTGTTATGTGTCATCGAGTTGCTTGCAACTCATAGCAACCCTATGTACAAGAGCCCTAAATGCCGTTCTATCCTGTGCCAGCCTCGCCGTCTCAAACACACTCATTCCCACCACTCCACTCACAGAATCTATCCATCTCATCGAGGGTCTTCCTCTCCTGCGCCGTCCCTCCACTCTCCCAAACATGATGTCCCTTGTCAAGGACCAGTCCCTCCTTGCAACATGCCCAAAGTATGTCAGATGAAGCCTTAGAATCCTTGACTCCAAGGAGCACTCCGACTTCACCCTCTCTGGGACAAATCTGTTAAGCTTGTTTAAAAAGTCAGATACAGTGTGTTTCACACTACCCTTCATTCCCATTCATTATGTTTTATAAAATTAATCATCATTGAACTATATCCACCATTATTTTGTCTTTACAGATCCCCGCTGATCTTTCCCATTTCTTTTACACCTTCCCCTCCACCCATCAAACTGTGCAACCCTGTGACTTTCCCTCTGCCCGTCTGCACCCAGGTGCTCCTGCCCTCCTCTCCTTGGGTCCTCATAGATGTTTTACTAGTTATCTATTTCTACGATAATGGTCTTGTGTAGTATTTATCCTCATGAGACTGAGTTCACTTAGCATAATACCCTCTAGTGTCTCCCAAGTTATGTAATAATTTTTAAATCTTTACTCCTGAGTGCTGCATAGTATTCCATCACGTGAATGTAACATAATTTCTCAATCCATTCTATTGTGGTTGGACATTTAGGCTGTTTCCATGTTCTTGTGATAGTGAATAATGCTGCTGTAAACATTGGTGTAAAAATCTCCATTTGTGTCTCCATTCTAATCTTCTTGGGGTATATTCCTAGCAGGGGACTAGCTGGGTCATATGGAGCTTCTATGTTCATCTTTTTGAAAAAAATGCCAAACTGCTTTCCAGAGTGCTTATACCATTTTACAATCCCATTCACAGTGTATGAGAGTTCCTATCTGTCCACATCCACTCCAATATTTATTTTTTTGCTGTCCTGTTAAAAACTTGGCCCCTGCTACCAGGGAGAGATGGTATCACAACAATCCTTTAAGAAGGTTCTGTCAGTATTTCTTTTTTACTGGTAGGGAAATTGAAGCACAGCGAGGCTTATGCTGATAGATCCTACCAGCTGTATAAACTCTGACAGTGCCTTGCTTCTCTTGAATATGGACATATCCTATAATATCTTATAATACGTCCTCTGTGACAACAGTAGAATATACTGCTTATATGCTGTTATACATAGGACTGTTTCTGCTCATGACTCATAGCCTCTCCTCAAAGTTCCAGAGAGGGTAAACAACCCTCATTGCATCCCCAAGCGTGTTACTTGGTGCTGAGTGGGGAAAGCAATGGGTTACAATAACATTTTGCAGAATGGATGAACAGAAGGTCTCTAAACACATAGTGTGGTAGAAGATCTTTTTTGAAAGATCTGTCCATTGACCCTGTGCATGGATTGAAGGACTAGAAACAGGTGGTTCTGGGTTAGGCTCCATCTGGGATCATCTCTGCCTTCTCAGAGTTGTCCCAGGTCCCTCGTTTTCTTGTAGCTATTGGTTTCCTTGTTCTTTACAATCTTTCCTACCTCAAGGAGCCCTCCTGTGGAATTAATGAACTGTTAGAGATACTCGGCAGTTAGCAGCCAGTTAAGCTGCTGTAACCTTTCTATTCTCAATCCTAACAGTTGGTTCATTTAATTAAGGGCTGCGGACATTACGAACACCTCTCAACTATCAAAGGGCATTTGAACAACCCACAGACACAATTAACCTTGGTCCCAGAAAGCAAGCACGACATATTTCATTGTTTATAATCACCAGTTAACCAAGTAAGCAATTAAGGCAAACACTGAAGTAGTAAGCCAAGCCCTGCACCAGGGCTGCTGTCCTTGCCTGCTCTCTGCAGGTGAGCGTTAGGTCTTTCCAGTGTGAGGGGCCAAATTAGAGTCTCAGGGCTGGGGTGGCCACAGTTTAGAAACCAAGAATTAATATGGTAATATTATTTAATTTTTTAAAATTTTGTTAGGAGACAATTTTCAAAATTTTAAACTATAGAAATTAAAGCTTGAGATAGGTCCTTCTGAATAGAGGGTGGAAATTGCTGAAGATCAGCATTCTTAAGGCAGAGAACATTTCCTCTGTCCCCAGACTATGAAATTTCTTGGAGAAATAGAAGAGTATTAAACCATCAAAAGAGGGGAAGAATGTGTCCTCATACCTGCATCCCACACTGGCCTTGGATGTGAGAATGATAGGAACTCTTCGTGTTGTTTTTGTTGTTAAGTGTTGTTGAGTCATATACGATTCATAGCAACCCTATGAACGAAAGACCCGAACACTTGTATAACTTTCATCGTTTCTCCAAATTTATAGGATTTCTGAAGGCAATCTATTTCAGAAGTGTATGCCACTCCTGCTTCCAAGTTTGTTTTAATGGGGGAGCTCCACCAAACATTGTCCACCATGGGTAACTATTATCACATTTGACACATCGGCATCACAGAGTTTAGCATCACAGCAACCACGAGTTACCTCTGTACTGAAAATGGACACACCACTGCTATACTACTTAGAAGAATGTTTGACCAAAAGCAATTAAAACTTGCCCTTGGGCCCAACCACATTTAAGAACCAAGGCAAGTTTCAAACTCTATGAGCTCCGTCATTCCACATTCCTCCATAATCAAGCATTCCCATTGGCTCTCACCACCCAAAAACCCCCGTCTGGGAGCATTCCACTGCTTCCCCAATCTCCTCCTATTCTGATGGCACATGTTTCTTCATAGAGTCTAACTTTTGAATGATTTGTTCTGCATATAGACTGAATACCCATGAGGAAAGGATACAGTCTTAATGCAATCTTCCTTGATTTTAATCCATTATGTATTCCCTTGCTATATTTTATAGTTGAGAAAGCTCTGGTGGCCTAGTGGCAAGAAGCTGTGCTGCAATCACGAAGGCACGTGTTTCAAGGCCACCAGCTGCTCTGTGGGGAAAGGATGAGCAGTCTCCCCCTGTGCAATTGAGTGTCTCTGAAAACCACTGAAGGGTCAGCTGTGGGTCAGTTCCAACTCAGTGGTACACAACAACAACATATTTTATTTAGACTTCTGTCTATGAGTCATCCATCCCTCCATCCATCGTTCTATCCATTCATCCATCCCATGTACGTATTTATACCTCAAACAATTATAATTCTTCAACTAGTTTCTAAGAGGACACTTTTCAGGTGACCTTTGGGTCTATGGACAATCTGGTCTGCATAATCTCTTTACTTATGTGTCAGTCACTGATCTGATTTCTAGGAGAATGAGATGAAGGGAGATCCTGTACCAGTGACTGTGACACAAATTGGTAAAGTCTGTGCTAAGTAAAGTGAGTTGTAGCCATTAGGATGCTTTAGACTGCACAGAACAATTAACTCAAAATAGGGACTCACGTCTCCATAACAAAACTCCTCAGGCCAGGAATCGCTTGCCACACAGTCTATTTCCCTGCTCTGTTCTCGGCTCCATCCTTTCTACTGGGGTTCTCTGAAGGTAAGCCGCATACTGTTACAACATCACTTCTTGACAATGTCTAGAGAGGAAGAGAATGAACAACCAGGAGAGACCAAAATCGGTGAATGGGACCTTCTAAAAATTAAGTCACTGTGTGCATCAAAACTTTTTTCCAATACGGTAAAAAGAAAACCTACAGACTAGGGAATAATATTTGGCAATGGCATTTCAGACAAGGGTCTAATAATATAAGTTTACAGAATACTATAAGGCCTCCACAAGAAAAAGAATGGCAACCCAATAAGAAAATGGGCAAAAGATGTGAAAAGACTACACAATGGAAAGACATTTGGAAGGCAAACAAACATATAAAGAAATGCTCAAAATCATTGGCAATCAGAGAGATGCAAATAAAAACCACAATGAGATATCATCTCACTCCAATAGACAGTAGCAAAGTTTATCAGGACAGCAAGCAGAAATGTTGGAGAGGGTGTGGCAAGAGTGGAACTCTCATGCACTGTTGGTGGGATTGTAAAATACATCAACTCTAGAAGGTGGTTTGGCATTTCCTCAAAAAGCTGAATTTAGAAATCCCGTGTGATACAGCCATTGCCAGGATTGTTGTTGTTATTGTTGTTGTGTACCATCGAGTCAAACTCATAGCTGACCCTCCAGTGGGTTTTCAGAGACAGTAAGACACAAAGGAGGAGACTGCTCAACCTTCTCCTAGCTTAGACATATTGGGGTTTACCTCTGCATGGGGGATGAGTGAGTCCTGAATAAAACAAGAGGCTGCCCAGAGAAGAGATATGTGGGGAAACAGTACATTAAATAGCCAGTACAGACAGAGTACAGGTACACTGAGTCACCAGTACAGATCTCATAAACTCAAAAAATCAGAAGCCAGAATCTTCCCCAACAGATAAGAACGGTATCTGACAATTGCCTCAAATTAGAAGGCAGGAAGTATGGTAAAGTTTCCATGACTTCAACATCATCTAAAAATTGGCCACTATTTTGTTCCGTTTTCATCTGAGTGAGAATTTACAAATCATACTGGATTTCATTTACTCTTTCAGGCACTTATTGTTTTATAACCTTTATTACAATTGACTAAGAGAGGACATTATGCTTGGAAAGATGGAGGGTTGGCAAAAGAGAAGACCCTCAAGCAGGTGGATTGACACAGTGATTGCAGCAATGGGCTTTATATAGTATGTCAGAAGTTGTGAAGATGGCTCAGGAGAGGACAAGGTTCAGATCTGTTGTTCATAAGATCACTAAGGGTCATTCTCGACTTGACGGCACATCACAGAACAATGAACAGTGTCATTAATTCTAATGTCTCATCAAATCTTTGGGGTTTTTTTTGCCTATATCAATTTAGGGTGCTCTGATGGCTTAGTGGTAAGGAGTTGAGCTGCCAAAACAAAGGCAGGCAGCTCGAATCCACTGGGCCCTCTGAGGGACAGGGATGGGCAATGTCCTGAGCAAATAAAGCCTCTGAAAATCCACTGGAGAGTCACCTATGAGTCAGTTCTGAGTGGACAGCATGTAACATTACAATGGTTTAAAAACAATAGAAAGTATTTATGATGCATGCTTTTAAGTGTGTGAGGTGTAGGGTGTTTATGGGTGTTGTGCCTGTTTGGGTTTTATATGTGTGTTATTCATGTGCATATTTCATGTGCAAGCACGTAGTGTGTGTGTGTGTGTGTGTGTGTGATGTGTGCATGTGTATGGTACACATGTATGCCCTATGCATGCGTGCACATTACCTGTGTGGTATGTATGTTATCTGTGATGCATGTTGAGGAAGAAATTGCTAAGAATCATCTTTGAGAAAAATATAATAAAAATGTGCTAGAAAGAAAATTATCTTCCCCCTTCAATGCATTTGCAGAAAATATGAGTTAAACTGCAGGAACTGTTGAACAGAGGGCATCCTGGCTAAGGAGGCTGAAGATAGTAATGGTTTTGTTCTCCTTGATAGAGCGATTCAGGTGTGCCTCTCTTATCATCCTGGAAGATCGCTCTCTGAAAGGGAGCCGGCACAAAAGTCCTTTCTCTTCTCAAAAGGGTCAGCAATCTCTGCCATTTGCCTTGCCGGGCCTGCAGCTGACGCACAAAGAAAAGAGTAATTACAACGTGCCAAGCGCTGATCGCAGGGCCTGGAAATTCTGAACTGCTCACTCTGCTCAGAATACATTTCAATTTGGTGCTGTGAATTTTCCATTGAAATGAGTTTTTTCTTTAAAACCCCAGAGAAAACAGCCCCCTGCACAGGAGTATTAACAAATTGCTTTGCAAATCTAGGCTAAAGTGAACATTCAATTTGAAAAGGTCACATCAACCTGGGGTCCTATGGGCACAGAACCTGGGGCTTGCCAGCTGCAGTTGGTTGTAGAGAGGATGCGGCCCTGGGGGTGAGCCTCCCACTGCCACTGTTCTGGACTTATCTCTGGGCTGTCTCACTAGGAATCGTTCCAGATGTCCAGATGTCTACCTCCACTCAAGGTCTGGAGAGTTTAAGGCTAGGAAGCTGCAGAGACTGGACACTTCCTTCACTCATCTCTACAGGGCCTACTAAGAAAATGCCACCCAAGTGCAAAGATACAGAAAACTCCGGGCTGGAGGGAACTGCAGAGAGCGGAGACAGGATGAGGGTTTGATGACTTGTCCAAGGTCTCCCCAACTGGTCACCACAACAGCACCCCTCAGTGACAGCCACCCATCTACAGAGCCTCTTGCTGAGAAGTGCCAGTTTTCCCATCAGTCCCTCTTGCCATCTACCATCTCCAGTGCCAAGCAGGTCAGCTGGCCCCAAATAAGCATCAGAGCTGCTGGAAACCCAGTCCCCAGGGACTTTGCCACCAAGTCTAGGGCAGCCTGGGGACCTGGATTAAAACGAAACGTTTTCAATTTGGCCTTAAACGAATTCACCAAATCGGCATCTTTGATGTCAAGTGGAAGTGAATTCCACAAATCTCAATTTATTTTATGGGGAAGCGTTATTGATTTTTTTTTTTTTATCGCCTGCTTCTTCTTCTCCCCTCCCAGCTGCCAACGCTCTTCTACCTGGACTGAATTGTTTGATTTAAGAGTGGCAGTTGAGAAAGAGGAAGAAATGCCTTTCCCTTCCCTCAATACCTCTCCTACCCCTCTGTGCCCATGTCTCTCAGCAGCAAACAGTCCTAAGATCCAACCACAGGCAAGGCAGTAAGGGGCAGACATGGCCGGGACTTCCTCAGCTCAGCTTGGGCACACACACACCCTTGCTGACCCCTCGCCTTTGCTGTTCCAGCAGCCACTTGCTCAAGTGAACCAGTGTGATGCCAGGCCCACTGTCACTGGCTTTCTCTTGTGCCCTCTGCAGGCCTACATTCCCCGCCTCCTCCCATTCAGACCCAGCCTCTCCCCTTCATTTCTCCACCTGGCCTTCCATTCCTTCTGGAACATCTTTTGCTTAAGAAGGCACCTGTATCTTCAGTTTCTGGTCATGATTAGGAGCTCCATCCTTGTTGATGGCAGTGAGCAAGTACAATCAACATCCATGTAGCCACTGACAAGAAATCAAAAGGCATGTTGCAAATGGGAAGTTCAGCTGTCAAGAATCTCCTCTAAGTGCTAAAGAGAAACAAAGTCAATTTAAAGACTAAGGTGTGCCTGGTGCAAGTCATGGCATTTTCAATTGCTTTCTACACATCTGAAAGTGTGCCAAGGAGTAAAGGTGACCTAAGAAGAACTGATGCTTTTGAATTGTGGTGTTGGTGAAGAGTACTGAATATCTTGTGGAATGTCAAAAGAATAAACGAATCCATCTTGAAGGAAGTACAATCAGGTTGCTCTTTGGAGGCAAGACTGGTGAAACTTCCTCTTAACACCTTGGGTACATTGTCAGGATGAGTCAGTGCTTAGAAAGGCGGAGAGTCGTCGAAAGAAAGGAAGATGCCCAGTGAGATGGATTGATACAGTGACTGTTATAGGCCGGAGAATGTCCGAGATCCTGAGGACAGCACAGGGAAGGGACAGGCTCCCATCTGTTGGTCATAGGACAACTGGGAGTTGTACTCTCATTTCAAAGGCTCCACCATCCATTCAGTAGTGAGTGTTAAACATTTTGTTACTGCATTTATCAGGGTCTGAAACCGTCTGCTTGTTTATCTGTTTATTTGCTCATCCATTCACCTTTGGGGGCAGATTGTCCCCAATTCCTAGAACAGTGCCTGGGACATACAGCAGGTGCTCAACAAGGAATTTTTGACTCATTCTCTGCAGTGCCACGTTTAAGATGTAGCTGCTTTACGGGTGTGTTTCTTTTCCTAAGGTGCTTAGGAGATGGAAGCAGTTGCTAATCTATAGATCAACTGTTCAAACCCACCCAGCAACTCTGTGGAAGAAAGAGCTGGTGAACTGTTTCCGTTGAGATCACAGTGAAAAAAACTCTTGGAAGCAATTTCACCCTGTGACACATGAGGCTCTTTTATTTTTTCCTAAGGGCAAGGAGCATCCTTTCTTTCACAGTTTGGTCTTTGCCTCTCA
This sequence comes from Elephantulus edwardii, assembly GCF_000299155.1. Taxonomy (NCBI): domain Eukaryota; kingdom Metazoa; phylum Chordata; class Mammalia; order Macroscelidea; family Macroscelididae; genus Elephantulus; species Elephantulus edwardii. The sequence continues at coordinate 1,286,144 of NW_006399853.1, forward strand.
ATTCTGGGCACACACATATTCTCAGGACCGTGGGTTGATTTTCTTCTCAAGTATTCCCTGATGCGGAACCTGGGTGAAACGGGAAACCCCTCAGTGCCCACGACACCCAGCAACAGAATCAGAGTTGTGGATAGAGGCCCCCATTCAATCAATCATAATTCTTTATTTCCTATGGGTTTTTTCTTTTGGGTGTTTTGAAGCACTTTCAACTTTCTCAGATTGTCTATTCCCCTCAATCTAGTTGTGGGGTAAACAGAATGGATAACTTTAACCTTATCTGATGGATGATGAAAGGACGCAAAGGTGGGTTAAGCGGCTTCCCCAAGGTCATACGTGTAATTAACGGTAGGATAAATCCCCTGGTCCTGAGCCCAGGCCTTTCCCTCCAGACCACAGAGCAGCTGCCCCTGTCTTGTGCCCTCAGGGAATGAGCCCAGCTCTCATATTCTGGGCATAAAGCTCTTAGCGGACTGGTGGAGCGCAGGAAGTGATGTGGTGAGGTGAGCTCGGGGAGCAGGGTGGGGGTTGAGTCTAATAGCTTCTCATTTCCTTCCCTTTCATTCACAAGGCCATTCACTGGCTCAGGAAGGGATTCATTCAAGACACACTCATTGAGTGTCTCCCAGGCCCTCAGCTTTCTGCTTGGTGTAAAGAGGCCACTACTGTGTATAGGCGGAGCTGTTGACAGGAGCTGTTCAGACATCTGAGAGTCTCGATCAACATGTATGTATGGTCTTACATGACGGTGAGGTCCGAATGGAAAAATCACCCCTGAGGAAAGGCTGGCCCATGAGCAGGGAGGTAGAGCATCTTAGAAAATGCAAACTTTTGAAAGAAGTGATGGCCTTGGGTTGGTTTGGAGACATTCTTGATAGACCTTTGAGCTAAATGCATCACAAAGTTAGGCACAGATACAAATAAGCAATATATCCTTGACAAATACTTATGTTAGGATGAGCCCCTCTCATACTGTAACTATCCTAGTGTCACTTTCCCTGACTTTTCTATCAGGGAACCACCCACCTCTTCCAGGGGTGTCCTAGGACCCAGGCTGGACTAACCACAGGTCTTCTCCTCTCACCTTGACAATCAGGGTCCTTCTCAGGATTTAAAAGGCTAAATGTGCGACATAAAAGCTCTCCTTTTGGGGAACTGGCAGGGATCAGGGCAGGAGAGTATGCTTCTTGGAAGGAAGTGGTCACTGGTTGCCCATAGTCACATTCCTGTTCCCACATGTAGCAGGTGGAGGGGAAGTCAACAGGTGGACCAGAAATGAAGTCAGAATGCACTCTGAGTCCTTGGATCATGTCTCCTTGTGGATTTCTGTCATCAACTCATCAGCTCTGAGCTCATACGCTTGCTGTACTCTGTTACATAATTAGTAACAGCCAACCAACTCCTTTTGTGTACTTGTCCTTGAAGTCCATGAAGCCTTCACTTGGCTTTCACACAGAAAAAGCGTTCTTTTGTAAAGGAGGGCAAGGGTAGGTTTAGGGATTGGGACCCATTAGCTGACAATATGGGGCTGTTTTAGAAGAAGCTGTCTTCAAATTCTGTTTAGTCTAAATCAAGACTAGAGTAGAATTTCAAGGTTGTATCCTAAAGTCCAGAGAGCTCTGGCGGCCTAGTGGCAAGAGACTGCGCTATAATTCTGAAGGCACATGATTCGAGTCCACCAGCTGCTCTGCGGGAGAAGGATGGGCAATCTCCTCCATGCGATTAACTGCCTCTGAAAACCTGCTGGAGGGTCAGGCATGGGTCGGTTCCAACTCGATAAGCTCAACACAATTTGTTGGTTATAGTACACTAATGTATTAAAAAGGAATTTCAACACTCACATCAAGTTCGTTCTGACTTGTCTCAATCCTATATGACAGAGTTGGAAGCAGAAGTGGTATCCACTTCCTAAACAAAATGCCTCTGGAAACTCCATGAACTTTGATAAATGATGATAGTTATAGAAAGGCTTTAGGTCTTTTGTTCATAGGGTTGCTATGAGTTGTGATTGACTCAATAGCAATCAACAACAACAACAACAACAACAACATATGACAGAGAGAAATGTCCCATAAGGTTTCTATGGCAATAAATTTTAATAAAAGCAGACTGTCCTTTTTTTATCCCATAGGGTGACTGCTGAATTCAAACAACTGACCTTTTGGTTATTAGTCATGTTCTTTAACCACTGAGCCATCAAACCCATCACCATTCCAGCCCATGAAGATACCCCATCAGGTTTCGGAGTCTGTACATTTTTACAGAAGATTGCCTAGCTTTCTCCCAGGGAGCGGCTAGGTTTGAACCATCAACCTTTCAGTTAGCGGTGCAATAAATAGTGCAAAACGCACTCTATCACCAGAGCTCCTTTGTCGAATTCCAACTCAGCAAGACTTAACTCTGAAGTGTCTGAAGTGGTTGACCTTTTTAACTATTGTTTATAACCTTACTATGCCAATCTCCACTCTTCAATAACAATTTAGGGAGATTCCATCATTTTCTGATGACTTTTCATTATTAAGCCTCTCCCTGGTTTAAAGTGTAATTTCTGTTTTGAGGTGTAATTTCAAGCTCAGTTTGACTTGAATCTGTATGCCTTTCCCTAGTGGAGTCGTGAGAGGGACCTGACTCCCGTGGGTGTTGTCCTAGAGCCGTGGTGAGGATGCCAGGGTGAGGGCAGCTGAGGCTGCCTAAAGAATGGAGAAATCCTGCCTCTTTCTTTTTTCAGTGACCAGACTGTCCAGGACACAGACACTAGGGGAGGAACAAGTGCCCTTTCCCCAACAGGTACTGGGGTGCCCATTCTCTGTTGGTTCACTTTGCCTTTCCTCCATCTACCCACCAAACAGGCCAACAAAGGGCCATGACAACGGGGTGACAGAGTCCTAACTCCTCTTCCAGATGGGAGACATGAAAAGCCTCAGTAGGCCTTAAGCTTTACTAGGGCTTAAGAGGGAAGCTGCAGGGAGCGCCCTTCTAGAGCAGTGCCCTGACCCTGCAAAGCTGCCTTCCCCTGGACTAACCGTGCAGCCGAAGAAACCTTGACCTCAGTCCTAAAGAGCCCATTTCTGGGAGATGAGTAGATAGGATTAGCACTTCTGTTGTGACATGCTGTGGGGTCAATCAGCAGGACTTAGTAACACCATGCACAATCCAACAGAGCAAAGTACTGTTTGGTCCTCACATCACCTCACTCTCTTGAAGATTAGACCATCAAGCTCCAAAGGGATTTCACTGCCAATTTGTGGAAGTAGATTGCCAGGCATTTCTCACTAGTCAGTCTTGGTCTGGAAAACTACTGTGTCTGGTTCAGCATTGTAGTAACAGAAGCCTCCACTGACAGACGGAGCTGCTCATGAGGTACATTTGGCTGGGAATCCAGCTGAGGTCTGTCTCCAACACAAGCTGAGAATTCCACCACGAAATGACACAGCACAAGCTTCTTTTTTGATTTTATTTATTTTAATAAACATTTACAGGGATTTTGGATTTCCATTCATTCATTGTTGCATTTTTCTTCCTTCCCACTCCTCCCCTTTCCCCTCAGTTTGCTCTTCTCTTAGAAAAGAAAAATTCCTTCATTGGTATACAAACCATCCCTACCCCCCTCCCCGCGCCCTGAGTACATTCCACTCTGTAACCTTAATTCTTGACTCTTGTCATAACCATAACACCCTATCATATATCGTTTTTAAACTGTTCCCTCCCTCATCTGTTTCAATGCAGTACACATAATTTATCCAGTTTTTCTCAGTCTTACCCCAGACCTGATGTCAGTCCCATTCTACAACAGTGGCACTATGCAGTATTGGTCTTTTTGTGACTGAGATACTTCACTCAGCATAATGTCCTCCAGGGTCACCCATGTTGAATAATATTGTATGAGTTCCTTGTTTTTCAATGCAGCGTAGTATTCCATTGTGTGAATATACCACAGCTTCTCTATCCGTTTCTTGATGAGCACTTAGGTCGTTCCCATCTCTTTGCTATTGTGAACAAAGCTGTGATAAACACGGGTGTGCATATATCTCCTTGGATGGCAGTTATGGTCTCTTTGGGGTATATTTCCAGTAGTGGAATTGCTGGGTCAAATGGTATCTCTATTTGCAACTTTTTGAGAAAGCGTCATACTGCCTTCCACAGTGGTTGCAACCATTTTACATTCCCACCAACAGTGAATAAGGGTTCCAACAACACAAGCTTTTTAATGAAGATCTGCGTCCCAGACTGAAATGATCCAACATAACCCAGGGAGGAAAGGCAGAACCAGACCTAGAGCCTAAATGTTCAAAGCAAAGCAAAGTCCATAAAAAGCAAAATTGTCTTGGGGAAAAAGAAAATCAGGAACACGGGAAAGTGCTAGGACGCTTGTTGGTGATGTTTGGTGCCATGAAACTGAACACAACTCACAGAGACCCCATATGACATAGTAGAATATCCTCGTGAAGTTTTCTTGGCCATAATCTTTATGGAAGAAGATTTTCAGGGTTTTTTCCCCATGGAGTCACTGAATGGGTTCGAACCATCAACCTTTCAATTAGCTGCTAATATCATAAGTGTTAAGCCACGGAGGGCAAACCCAACCCACTGCTGTCAAGCTGATTCTGGTTCCTGATGACTCTGTCCCTTTAAGACAGACTAGAGCTGCCCTGCTCATAGGATTTCCAAGTCAGTGATCTGCAGAGACTGACATCTCTCACTGTGAGTGGCTGGGGGCTTCTATTGGCTAGCAGGTCAGTGTTCAACCACTGTGCCACAAGGCTCAGGCTCATTTGCCATCAAGTCTGTACTGACTCCTCCTAGCAGCGGGTAGCAAGGGTGCCCGTTGGAGGCAAGGATGGAGAAACTTTGTTTCTTACTTCGGGCATGTTGTTAGGGGAGGCCATTCCTTGGAAAAGGGCATCATGTTTGCAAAGAGGGAGGGTCAACGAAAGAGAGGAAGACCCTCAATGAGATGGACTGACACAGTGACGACAGCAATGGGCTCAAGTGTGTCAGAGATGATGAGGATGGCGCAGGACCGGACAGGGTTCAGAACTGCTGTTCACTGGGTCACTATGAGTCGTACTCTACTCAGCAGCACGGAGCAACAACAAATCGCATAGGAAAAGATTGCCTGTCCTGCTACCAGGTGGCGGATTCGAATTGTCCACAGAGGCTTGGTTTTGAGTTAGTGGCACAACTCCCCTTGAGCTCCACCAGAGCTCCTGTGCCACAAAGACAGGGTGGCAAATGTCCAGACATCCTAGTGACCGGCTGCTGCTCCTCGAAGCTGCCACTCTGTACCCAGGTGTGTGTGTGTGTGTGTGTGTGTGTGTGTGTGTGTGCACGTGCATGTGCGTACAGAGGCCCCCACTGCCCGGCTTGGGCTCAGCTCCATGGAAAGGGAGCCTGCCGAGCTTCCTGCAGCATCTGCCAAGAATACACCCGACATAATAATTTCTTTGACCTCCACCACATGAGTTTCTGAAAAGAACAAAACAGCATCATTCCCTGGCATTTACAGTTTAAACCTTTCCTATTCAAGTTTCTAACAAAAAAAGCCACCAGCCCATTCTGGGCGTGATTAAAATTCATAGGCTTGCTGCAGAGAACAGATGCAGAAGCAATTTTAGGCCAGTCATATCCCAGGTCTGCAAAATTAATTTGACAGGTTTGCATTAAAGCACTGATCAATATCCACTTTAGAGCGGCAGAGGCTAACTGAGAAAAAATAAGTGACCGGAGTGTTACCAGACGAGAAAAAATGAATCTTGAGACTTTTTTCCCTCTAAGCTTGCACCTACATCAGAAGTCCTGACCTCAATCCATTGATCGGCTGCAGTTAACATGACAAAAGGCCTGGCAGATAGACCGGCTTGGCCTACCAGGGAACAATCACCCGGATACACTAAATGTTTGACAGAGTGACTAGACTTCAGAATTAGTCTTGGCATTCTGAGGTCGGCCCCCAGCTGGGCCTTCCAGAATTTTCCCCTTCCTCTGCCTAGGAGCCACTTGCACAGACCCAAGTTTTCCTAAAATCCCTCCCCTGACCTGCTGCTGGGGGCAGACGGGGGCTGGCTTCAAGCAACCAGCAGGAAAAGGAGGCAAGAAAAGAGCAAACTGCCTCTCTAGACAAGACTTTCAAATGGAGGAATTGAGGTTGGTAGTCAGCAGCATTCTCCAGGGGGAAATCAGTGCTTAGAAATGGAGCTCAAACCTGTTCACACATAGTTTCTGCAAATTCAGACACCTGTAAACTCGGAACGTAGCACCTGTTTGCTTTCTATGTGGGGTAAAGCCCACTGCTGTTGAGTTGATTCTAACTGCCAGGTTTCCTAAGTGACACTCTCTCAGGTTTCCCAGGTTGTAACCGTTTATGGGAGGAGACTGCTCACCTTTTTTCCACAGAACAACTGGTGGACTCACTGGCCCTTTGGTTTGCAGCACATATTATGTAGCCAGGGTCAAATTAGGTGATGTCTATGGAAGACTTAAATATTACAAAGTCAAAAGAAACTGAGTCACAATGACGGTCATATATTTGTTGTTTCTGTTTTCATGTGCCATTGAGTCACATACCAACAACATAATCCAATGAGAGTCATAACCATATGAACAACGGCTCTGGAGCCTGCCTTTTCCTGTGCCGTCCTCACCAGCTCTGACACACTTGAGCCCGTTGTTACAGACATTTGTCAATCCATCTCTTTGGGGTTCTTCCTCTCTTACACTGACCAAGAATAATGTCTTTCTCCAAAGACTGACTTCCCCCTTCCCCTTACAACATACTCAAAGGATGTGAGACAGAATTTTACAGTCCTTACCTCCAGGGAGCACCCTGGTTTCACTTTCTCCAGGATAGACTTGTTATTTTGACAGTCCATGGAATATTTGACAGTCATAGAAGTGACTCTTCTCCAGCGCCACAATTCAAAGGCATTGATTCTTTTTCTGTCATCTGTATTCATTGTGCAACTTTAGATTCATAGCAAGTAATTGAAAAGACCGTGGCTTGGATCAAGTACAGCTTATTCTTTAAAGTGACATCATTGCTCTTTAGAACTCTGGAGAGGTCCTTGACAACAGATTTTTCCCAATACAATTCATCTTTTAATTTCTTGATTGCTGGTACCAGGCGTGTCAATTGTGCATCTAAGTAAGATGAAAGCATTGACAATTTTAATCTCTTCTCCATCTATCATGATGTTGCCTATTGGTCCAGTGGTGAGGATTTTTATTTTCTTGATGTTGATATACAATCCATATGGAAGTCTGTAGTCTTGATTTTCTGCAACAAATTCCTCAAATCCTCTTCACTTTTGGTAAACAAGTTTGTGTCATCTGCACAAGTTGTTGATTCACCTTCCTCTGATCCTGAGGACACATTCTTTTTCATAAATGCTAGCCTCTCAAAGGGTCTGTTCAGCATACAAATTGAAAAGGTATGGAGAAGAGTTACATCCTTGATGTGCACCTTTCTTGATTTTAAATCATGCTATTCTTTTGCTCTGTTCATACAATAGCCTCTTGGTCTACATATAGATTTTGCTTGACCACAGTTAAGTGTTCTGGAATTCCCACTCTTCTCAGTGGTAGGTACAATTTGTTGTGATCCACACAGCCAGATGCTATATTGCATGAGCTTCATTTGGATAGGAGGGCACCACCAAACTGAAAGTAGAGAGATAGTCTACTGAAAATCAGTAGTAATTGGCTTTTAATGACAAAACAGTGAAGACAAAGCAACTTTTTTTCTGATTGGTTTATACAATTTTCTCCTGAAAAGTTGTGAAAATCTTATTGGCCAATGAGAGTGACCTTATTTGCCAGAAGCAGGGCAACTAAACAAAATCTCTTAGATGTCTAGCTCAAAGATGAGGTCAATCACACGACTTTGGTTGTGTGTCCATCAGCCGCCATCTTGGAGCAGGGTATCACTGCCTGTTCTCTACTTGATAATTAGGCATTTGGCCCTTTGAACCTACCAACTTCTCCAGGGGAGAGAGATGCTATAGTAATCAGGTCCTGTAAAGATTGACAGGCTTGGAAACCTTATGAGACAGTTCAACTCTGCCCTATGGGGTCACTATGAGTCAGAATCAGTCAGATGAAGATGGGTTTGGGTTTCTTCTCCCTACCCAAGACAGTGGAGGAAGGGTTTTTTAGCTATGACTGCAAGACAGCTTGGCAAAAGTCTTGATTGGTGAAATTGCTTCATCTGATTGGCCCAATAAAGAGACTAGTGATCACATTTCATTATAATACTTAGCTTTGTCTTCCCGTGTTGCCCTTTGAAATCTTCTGTTCAGCTCCTTAACATCTTGATTTCTCCCCATTGCTTTGGCTTCTTGGTGCTCTAGTGCAATATTTAGATATATAGAGACTATTCTGACATTCATCTTGGTCTTTTCTTTTTCCCCTGGATGATATTATTTTTATTTTTGTTTTTGTTTTTTTTTTTTTCTTGCGGTGTACTATCAATTTAGACCCATCTGGCACAGGAGGATATTGCCCCTCCTTCTCCTATTGGGCATCTGGTGTAATCGAACCATGTGCCTTTGGGATTGCAGAACAGCTTCTTGCCACTAGGACACCAGAGCTCCCTTGGATGATGTTCTCGATATCCTCTCATAGCTCATCTGGCCTTCACTCATTGAAGGCTTTGCGATTTAAGGCCTCAAACCTTTTCCCGAGACGGCCTTTAAATTCAGGAGGGATAGAGTCAAGGTGAAACTTTCATTCTTGGGGATTTTATTTTCTGTTACGGAGCTTCAGTTTGAACTTGCACATGGATAGTTGATAATCCGTTCCACAATCAACACCTGCCTTAGTTTTCACAGCTGACATTGAGCTTCTTCAATGATTTTTTTCCACAGATGTAATCAATCTGATTCCTGTGTGGGCCATCAGGTGAGGTCCATGTGTATAGTTGCCATTTGTGCTTCTTATAAAAGGTATTTCCAATAAATAAATCAGTGATCGTACAGAATTCTATCATTCTGTCTCCAGCCTCATTTCTGTTACCAAATCCATGTTTACCAACTACCGATCCTTCTTGCCTGTTCCCAACTTTTGCGTTCCAGGCACCCATTATTACTAATGTATCTTGGTTGAATGTTCGAATAATTTAAAATTGCAATATTTGCAAGAAGTCATTTAATTACTCTCCTTTGGGAAATAGAGTGAGGTTCGGAGCTGTTGTACAGAGTATGAGTCCACACAACTCAACAGCACACAACAACAACTACAGTTATCACATCCTTCTCCTGAAGGCACCTAACAAAAACAAGTTATATAAGTAGAAGCATCTGTAAAGCCCAAAACAAGGCTGAGGGGTCCTCTTTGGACAACAACCTATCTGAATGTCTAGTTGAACATAAATATTCTCGACACAAGGACGGCCATACGAAAGGCCATCAGAGCATGGGCCATAGCAGTGTGGGGAGCGCTCAGAGGAGGGGCAGGCTGCTTCCGCCAGGGGTAGGTATGCAGGCTTCCTAGAGGAAATGAGACTGGAAGATTCTTGTGGAGAGCAAGACAACTCAGAGTGCAAACATAGAGTACTACAGTTGACCTTCTCTGCCTTCAAACATAACTGTATCTCCTTCTTGACTGAAATTGATTCTGACCTTTTTGGCAAAAGCACCAGCCTTGGTTGCCTTGGAAAATATCCTCCTCGTGGGTCACCTGCCCCAACTAGCAAGGTGTTTCTTGGTAGGCAGGAAGGCTTTGCAGTTGAGAACAGGCTTCCACAAGGGGGTGGCCTGCAGTCTCAGAGGCTCATAGTCCAGGGGCTCTGAGACCAGGGTAATTTAGCCAAGGCCAGCTGGCTTTGAACTACACTTTTGATCATAAGAGAGATTGAGAAAGTAGTATATTCATAATTTAGAGGAGACAAGAAAGGCTCAGAGATTTTAAGCAGATTGTAAGAGATGCTGGAATTTAAATTAGTAATAATAGTAATAGTCCAAAGCTCAACAAAAGGTAGCCTCCCTGAGATACCTTCTCCTCACCCTCGCGCTGATGCTGAGGTTCCCAAACCCCATGGTACCTCCTCTTAAGTTAGCCCCCAATATCATCACTGCATCACGAGGAATAAAGGGGAAGTCCCTGCTTTCCACTCCTCCCAGAAGTTGTCCTGTGACCCTCTCCCATGGTTCACTCACCCCCCTCAGCTCTTGGCCCAATTTGTGGCACGTGGGCGTGTAATGTTAGTCACATTGGATTCTCCCATTGTTCTGAAAGTGTCTCGCCACTGTGTTCCCAGAACGGGTGGATAGATAGAAGTCTTTCTCCTGGTGAATGACTTTTAGGCGTCTCCAGGGACCATGAGAATGAGAATGACAATGGGTCAAACAATCCTGACCCAGAGCTCCTGTCTGCCCAGCTAAGGGGATGTTTCTAGAAAGACAGGTGATTTATGCCCAGTGGATCCCAAAGGGGCTCACCTGGTGGAGGTAAGTGACAGTTGACAAGGAAGAAGACGTCTAGGGGACAGTAGTATGTCCACGGCCATGCTCCAGAGGGTAAGGCTGGGCCAGAGCCACAATCATATCAGTTTCAACACAAAAAACAGGCAAGGCCCGGGCAAACCTCGATGGCTACCCCTGACAAGAGCAACTCAACTTAACTCACTTCTAAGAACCACTATGAATATGTGACTCTTAATCACAATTATTATTCACTTTTTTGAGAATCTGTTTTATCCCCAACCAGCTTCTTGAAGAAAGACTTTCTTTCTTAAACTTAATAAATACCTTCCAATGGATCTTTTTTACATATTAAATACTGACTCTTTCTATATTTCCTCTTTTGACCTGTTTAAGGTAGGTAGTATTGCCCCATTTTTCAGATGAAATTAAGGTTCAAAGGGATTAGGTCATTTAGAAAGGGCTGAGACCCACTCAGTGGTGTGGTGTACACCTATGTTGGTCAGAATTCATGCTTAGCAACAATGGATTCTTTTTCTAACTATTGTCCTAACTCCTTCAAATTTGCAAAGTTGCCAAGAAGAGTCTGGTGGTTGAAGAAGTCCCCCACCCCGAGACTGGTGTACTCTCTGTACATCTATTCCTGCCAGATTTTCCATGTTGACCTTCAGTTTGGGGTACCAAAATCCCAAGGGGGAGCTCCTTGCTTGCCAGTTCTGCTCAACCAGTCCTACCAAATGCTCCCTAGATGTCAATCTTCAATTTCCAGAAGATTCATTTGGCTGCCATTTTGCCCTACATGAAATAAAAGGGCAAAGGACAGGAGTTAAAAGGTAAAAGCAAACAGAAATCTCTGCTGTTCTTTCCAACATCTAGTCCATTTGGGCCTCTGTGGCTGAGGTCAGTCATAAGACAATCTTTGAAAAGAAGGTTCTACCTCATGCATTCATTAAGTGTTACAAGTAGAAGTGATTTATATGACAAATAAAGGACCATTGTCCCATTTTACAGATGAGCCAACTGAGGCCTGACAAGGCCCAACCGTGTTGACTTCAGAGAACTGAAGAAAACGTGCAGCTCCAGGGGCCACAGCTAGGCTAGGGGTGAACACCCTGAGAGAGGCCACCCAGAATGAGCCCAGTTTAGTCATTATAAGGCCGGTCTACGTCCCCACAGGATTTTGAAACAGTATCTGTAAAACATGAGTGTGGCTCCAATGCTTTCTCCTCATTCTGCCTGTAAATAAAAAAGAAATGCCAAATAACCATGTCAGGCCCAGTTGTTTGATGGCCTCTCTCCTGGCACTTAATTTTATTTCACGACATGGGGTGGGGTGAGTAGGAGGAGAGTAGACTTTTGTCAAAGTGTAGTCTCATTGGTTAACACCTGAGGGGCAAATGACTGAAAAGAACTTAATTCAAAAAATCCTTTAGGCACACGGGAGCTTCGTCCAACCAGTACGAGTCAGACAGCGATGGAGAGAGGCATCAATAAATGATCAGCGGCTTAGACTTTTAAATGGGAATCCCAGCATCATCACCCAAAGGTAAACTGCATCTATTCCAGCAGCCTCTGAGCAGGGCTTCATGCATGTGTGGCCAGGAAACTTAGCTTGTTGCAAGTGTAGACTGATCTCCCGTTCTAAAAGGAGATACAGTTTCTATAGACATATATTTCAGGTATACACTGTATGCTACTTACATAGTAGAGATCTGTTTTACACATAAAAGGAAAGATGCATTCTTAGAAATTCCAACTTGCATCTTTAATGGGTTCCAGGGTTACTGGCTGCAGGCACAAGCCTCCGGTTTAAACATCCCCTTGTAAACTCCTAGGGTTGGATGAGGATGGGATCTGGAGTAAGGAGGAGGGGTACTTAAATCCTGGACCCAAAAGAATGCAGACAAGAGTCTCCCCAGCATTTCCTTCAGACCCTCCCTCCACCTACCAAACCGTGCAAGCCTGTGGATCCCGCCAGGACCTGAAAATATTGGGCAATGATGGGCAAGGTTCAATGGTGACTGATTTTATAAAACGTAATGTGTGGGAAGGGTTATATGAAACACAATATGAATGAAGACTAGTATGAAGCAAAGTATATGAACTTTGTGAGCAAAACAATTGTTGTTGTTATCATAGAGTCATAGCCGACTCATAGCTGACCCTCCAGCGGGTTTTCTGAGGCAGTAAATCGCACGGGAGTAGATAGCTCAACCTTCTCTGCCTCGAACCATGTGCCTTCAAGACTGTAGTGTAGCTTCTTGTCACTAGGCCACCAGAGGAGGAGGAAGAGGAGGAGGGGATGGAGGAGAAGGAAGAGGGGGAGGAGTAGAAGGAAGAGGAGGAGGGGGAGGAGGAGAAGGAGGAGGAGGAGGAGAAGAAGGAGAAAGAGAAAAGAGTTTCCCCAGCAGGACAGGTAGGGAGTGTTGTTAGGGACCACGAGGTCAATTCTGAGCTAATGTGTGTGAAGTAGAACGGCCTGTGTTTCTTGGCTCTAAATTTTACATAAGCTTGAGCATGCTCAATGGGCTTGATGACGATGGGGTAAGACAGGGCACCGTCCAAGTCTGCTGTTCAGAGGGTCGCTATGAGTCACAGTTAACTTGATGGCACCTAACACAACAAGCTTTACTGGAGCAGACTGCTGGGCCTTCTGTCAAATTGGATTGAGGGTAGTTTTCTGGCCCTTCCAGGAAGACTCCAGCCTCACAAAGCCTTGATTTTTCTGCCAGGGATAGAGCTTTCTTAGGGTGACCTGGGAGAAGGCCTCTTCTCAGATGGAGTTGGAGTATCAACCTTCCCTAGGTTTCTGCCAAGAGCTGTTCCACAGGACCATCCGTGTTGTGTGCACCCAGAGGCTCAGAGCAGACGGCTGTGGGCATCTACCACCTGCCAATAACCTGTTTTAGGAGGCAGCCTCAGAACAAAAAGCCCGCATTGGGATTTATGGAGGTAGCCTCTTTACACCCCAAGCTGTTTCTTACTGCTTGTCATTTTCTGCCAGCCCACCTACACTCGTATCCCTTGAAAGCAATCGTCCCGCGTATCTACCTTGGTGGACTGATCAGAGGACCAGGTTCTCTGTCCACTGAAGGACCAGGTTGCCTGGAAATAGCAACCCTATTTTGGGGGGGACCTTTGGTGTGTTAAAAGGAACCCTGATGTTTTGGTGGTTAAGTGCTCCTTGCTCACTAGAAGGTTAACAGTGTGAGCCCACCAGTTGCTCCACAAGAGAAAGGTCACAGCCTTGGAAACCATATAAGTCAAGTTTACTTTGCAGAATTCTAGGGTCACAATGAGTCAAAATCAACTCAGTTATTTTGAGAGTTTTGCTTAGTAAGGTTAAGCCTCAGAGTGCCTTGACTAAAGCAAAACTTAAAGGTTGACAGTTTGAACTTTCTCAGGGGGATTGTAAAAGAGGCCTGGTAATATGGTTCTGTAAAGAGTAAAAAAAAAAAGGGAGAAGAAGGAGCACCTCAAACTCATTCTCATTGATTTGGAACTACCTTCTAGCAGGTTTTTAAAAGTTGTAAACCACACAAGAGATTGATATCTTTCTCCCCAGGATTATATTCAAACCGCCAGAGAGGCACCACCTTTCTGTTAATGGTACATCTCCCTGTTGACTACGCCACGAGAGCTCCCTTATTCCAAAGGCAGGAATCACTATTATTTATTAGCACTGTAGACACATTGGTAGATGCAAGAACTGGAGGGAATTGTAGGACCACTTGGTCTAAGTGCACCACTTTTCAGTAGAGGACTAGAGGTGAGACTGGTGTTAAAGGGTGTGTCTAGGTAAACAGGGAAACCCTGCTGTTCCTTCTAAAACAGAGATCATCAGAGTGTTCTGGCTGGAGTCAGTCATAAAATAGTCTTTGGAAAAAAGGTCCCAACTCATGGCATTTTAAGTATTACAAGTAGAAGGGATTTCAGGGGCAAACAAGGGACCATTGTTCCATTTTACAGATGAGCCGAACGAGGGCCTGAAGAAGCCTAGTCATGCTGATTTCAGAGAACTGAAGAAAATATATAGCACCAGGGACAACTTCTGGGCTAGGGGTGATGAGCTCGCTTGAGATAGGAATTGGGTTTTTAATATTGTTTAACCTAGGGTATGCAGTTCAAATCTACCAGCTGTTCCATAGAAAAATGGACAATCTCCTCCCGTGCAGTTTACTGCCTCTGCAAACCCTCTGGAGGGTCAACAATGGGTCTGTTACGACTCGACCGCATGCACAACAGTACTCTTTACAGCATCTACACTAACACTCTGTACAGAAAAGATGCTTGGAAAATTGTCCTAATCCGTAGCATCTAGTTGCTAACCCAAACGCCAAGCCTCTCTGGTGGTTCAAATCCACCAGCCGCTCTGAGGAAGAAAGATAGGAGATCTTCTCCCATGCAATTTACAGTCTCAGGAAACCCACTGGAGGGTCAGCTATTCAGAGAAAGCCCACCAGAGGGTGAGTCCATTCTGACATAGCAGCAATGAGCAAGTGAAGTAATAAGAGCAACAATACACCTAACACATTTGGCAATCTAATCACTATCCTTTTATAAAAAAAAAAAACAAAAAAAACAAAAAACAAAAACAAAACCCCAAATCAAACAACAGCAACAAAAACCCCCCACAAACCACTTTATCCTAAAGCCTGAGAGAGTGAGTGTGGCTAGCGTCGTCCCTGTCTGGGCAGAAAGATTCTGGAAGGACCAGAATAAGCCTTGATGGCTGTTTGTTCAGGAGGCAGGGTGGGTGGAGAGGGGAAGGCAAGGAAAAGAGAGCGAGCGAGCACGTATGTTCTGCAGAAACCTCTAAACAATCAAAGGCACAAATGCCTCTTCTTATAAACACACAGTGTGCGGCAGACGCTTACCCAGCACC
Organism: Elephantulus edwardii; assembly: GCF_000299155.1. NCBI lineage: Eukaryota > Metazoa > Chordata > Mammalia > Macroscelidea > Macroscelididae > Elephantulus > Elephantulus edwardii. The sequence goes on from NW_006399853.1 coordinate 1,301,441, forward strand.
ATCCGGTGAGGAAAAGCCAGGCAAAGCCAGAGAGATTCACTCTCCACAAACAAGGGATTTCCTAGGGGAAGGGTGGCAGGTAATGGGTTCTGCAAATTTCTCCTCCTGATAACTACATCACAGACAAAGTCCAAAGAGACTTTTCCTTCCTACTGAAATCTTATTTAAATACCGCCGCCTATTGCAGGCAGAATGGCTGTTGTCTCGGCGCATTTAGGCTGTTCTCTCAAACCTTTATGAAACAGGGAAGAAATAAGCAGCCCGAGTCGCTGTGGGAGCAGCAGACACATCTTACAGGGAATTCTCTTCCAGAAACGCTTCAGGAATCAGCAGGCAACTTGTCTGTCCGAATTCCAATTAGGGGCCTTCAGCCACGTGCACTATCCACTTACTTGTCCTGGAAGAGGGGTGTCGAGAAAGGGTGTCTCTGAAAACACAGCAAGCATCCATCCCATTGGGACAGTGTGGTTACTTTTAGATTGGCCATTATTATTTAACTGTTAAAAAATCAAATTCCTCAGTAAAGAAAGCCAACACTCTGATTGCCTTTGAGGGGAATGAGTCATGTTTGGCCAATCTCTTGTTTTCTCCTTCTTTTTCTCCCCCCCCCCCCCCCCCAGAAATGTTACTTGTGTGAGTCAGAATCTGATACCATTTAAACGGTGACAGCTTTGCCAATAAAAAAGAACATACTTGTCCGTGGCTTGGAAGAAAGACTGGCCTGGCTGACAGGTCCCAAAGACACACGGACTGTTCAGCTAATCTTCGTAATGATATTTTCTTCTGATCCTTTGAAACAAAGTCAAGAGCTCTAAGAGTCTAGGGTTGCATACTCTGACTGGGCACAATTTCCTGTGTGAACGTGTATATATAAACTCCCCTTTCTAAACCTCAGTTGCCCCTTTTCTCTAAAGGGAGAGTTGTTGTTGCCTCAGTGATGCTAACTCATGGTGAGCCCATGAATTTTAGTTGGCTGATTATCAAAGTAGGTCATCAGGCCTTTCTTTCAAGGTGCTTCTAGACTGACTTGAACCTCCAGCCTTTGTGTTAACAGTAGAGCCTATTAGTGATGGGTACCAGCTGGGGACTCTTTGCAAGAGACAATGTTGGATTAAAGGCCCTCCGACAGCCACAAAATGCATCCAAAACACTGATAATCTGATAATGCGCAAAACACTGATAATCTGTCTATTCTTTCACCAGGAGTAGATGCAGGTTTGTGCTTGGTGACTCATTCTTGTCCTCTGTCTTATCACTGTGTCATCTTTTGAGTAGGAGAGGTAGTGAGTCAGGAATTCATGTCTGAGCCCTTCAAACTGAGCCGAGTCCACTGGCCCATTTTCCTCAGCTGATGGAGTAAGGTATTCCTGTGTCAGAAAGGACTGTGTGCAATCAGCAAATGAGTCCATGCCCCAAAGCAGGAGCCTGTGGCCGGAGCTGAGACATGCTGGTATTCAGAAAGCTGAGGCGGGTTTCCTGTATTGTCACAGTCAATGGCTTACTTAACAGGCAAGCTCTTACTTGTACTTTTTGCTAAACTGTCATGAATAAGTTCACGTTTCTTTCATCACATCAAAGATCGTAATTGTAGTGGTGACTTCCAACCTCACAGCACCTTCCTAGAGAATGAAAACTTCCTTTGAAATGTATAGTCCCTGCCAGGGACAGAATACTCAGTAGTAGGCAAGGTGAGCCCATGCTACTTGTGCAAGTTTACCAATCTGTGGTGGACAATGGCTAGGTAAGTGTGGGCTTACCTTATGAACAATGTTGACTACAGATTAGTACATAAACACGGGTGAACCTGTACTTAACCTTGCTTCCTGGGTGGTATGTTGCTAGTTATCTGGTCCCAGCAGCCATGGGAATCTCCTCTACTAACCTCCACATTCTCATTCTCATGAATTCAACCAGTATTTATTGAACTTCTATTAGTGATTTCTGATGTGTCAAATGTGTTAATGGTTGGCTACCCAATGTGGACAGAGAGTGGGGTGGAGCTCCCCAATTAAAACAAGCTTGGAAGGAGAAGTGGCATCCACTTCTGTAATAGCTTGCCTCCGGAGGAAACCCTATGAACCTGGAGAGAGGATGAAAGGCACCCAAGCGTCAAGGACTCTCCTTCATAGGGTCACTATGAATGACCTGCGACTCAACGGCACTTAACAACAACAACAACATTAGTGATTTATAAGGTCTGAAAACCCTCTGGAGGGTCAGCTATGGGTCGGTTCTCCCTCAATGGTACACAGCAACAACATCATTAGTGTCAAGCACCAGACACTGGACACTAGGCACTGGACATATGTACTAGCAACCATAGGCCTGGTCTTGGGCCTTGTTGACTTTAACGTCTAGTGAAGGAAGCAACAAGATGTTAAGTGAGAGAATCACTCCAATACAGAATTAACAATAAGACTACGTGAGAAGCCTGGGGCTTCCCACTGAAAAATGGAAAAATATTTTGTGAAAAGACTTTGCCCTCCCACTCCCCTGTGCTTCCTGGGAAGAAGGAGGGGGTCATGGCCAGTGGGAATGTCAGTCCCCTCAGTGTAAGGCCCAGGTAGTCCCACCAACCTTCATTCCTCCCTCCAAAGTGAAGTTCTGTTCTCTTTGGGGAAGTGAATGCCACACCCAGCCCAGAGGAATCAGCAACAGCTTCTAGAAATTTCTGTGATGAAGGGTGGTGAGTGGAAGGAGGGAACATGGAGGCTCATGGTGATGGCTGGAGAGGAACCTCCTGGGTCCTGAGTAGCGTTTAGGCCTGAGTGGACTTGAGGGGTGGGGAGGCTGGAGAGTAGGGGGGACCCCCCTCGGACCCTGGCTGGCTTTGAGCGGCTGCCGTGGCTGGCGGGGCCTGCATGTCTGGGAAGGCGAGCAGGAAATGGCCTCAGGCAGAGCCCGATTTATTCACTGTCGGCGCTGTCCCAGCCGCTGCTCTGCTGAGGCTTGGTAAATCCCCGAGTTCTGTAGACATTTTTATTAGCGATTGTCTTCCCAACCCCCCCCACCTTTGAAAATGTGGTTCGACGAAAATGAAATTTCAGATGTGTGTGTCTCAGCATTGATTTTTCTATTTGTAATAACACACCCTGGCATATCTCCTTTGATATCAAGAGGATAAAATGTCCCTAACACTGTGCTCTCCATTCTGGGGTAATGGATAAAGCCTGTTTATGAGATGTCATTTATTCCACAATAGACAGTAAATAAAAGCCATTTCAAGCTTGGGTTAAATCAAAGCTTGTTCGGGATTTCAACAGATTTGCAAATCACCTCGGGGACCTTCATCAGCTGCAGTTGCTGTTTCCGTCTTTGCTATTGACACCCGCCCCCCATCCCAGCCTCCCAGTCTCCCCAGCCGCCCTAACCCTGATTTGGAAAGAAACTGGCATGGCCAAGGACCTTGTGCGACACGAGAAATTCCTTCCCTCTGCTCGGGGAATAAAGGCATTGAATGGTAGCAAGAAATTGAGGTTACACCAACAAAAGGCAGAGCTGCAAAAGGAAGGGAAAAAGTTCCACAGGAAAAAAAGAAAATAAGATGCAAACCTGAAATGGGGAGAGGCTGTGAAAGGCAGCAGAGGCTCCTGTTAATTGGGTGCACATGGTGTTTCTGTCACCCCCAGAGTGCCAGGGGAAGAGAGGAGAGGAGCAGGACAGCTCTGCTCAGACCTTGTGCCACCTCCAGCACCCCTGTTTTAACACAGACCTTGATCCTGCACATCTCTGTTCCCACCAGCCAGCAAGCACACTTAATCTAACTTCCCCTGTTTTCCTTGCATATCTGGGTTTGGATGTCTTTCCTCTCTGCTTATCCACCCAGAAAAAGTCTCTGCCCTCATTCTGTGCTGGCTTCCCTTCCTGACCTCTCAGTGCATATTGTATCCCGTTTCACTGCGCCCCACTTTATTGCACCTTGCAGATACCCTGTTTCTTATAGCAACTCTGCGTCTATTTGGAGCCATTTTTCCAACAGTAAGCACACTCTTTACGTCTATGGGTCACATTTTGGTAATTATCACATTATTACAAACTTTTTCATCACGCTGTTTAAAAGTTCTGGTGGCATAGCGTGTTACATGTTGGGTGCTAATGGGCAGGTCTGGCATTTGAACCCACAAGCCACAAAGATGCAGTCTTCCTCCGTGAAGATTTATAGCCTCACAAACCCCTTGAAGCGTCACTAAAAGTCAAAATGAACTTGATGGCAGTTGGGGGTCCCATAGTAGGATTCCCTTAAATTGGAGTGCCCACAGGCTTAAAGTCAGTTCTGAGTCATCAATGACCTCTATCAGGTTTCTGAGTTTCTAACACTCCATGCTACCAGAGTTCCTTAAAATCAAACCATTTCTATCAAGTCAAGACCATAATTCTCTATATGAGGAAGCTGCCCATCCTTCTTCCTCTGAGCCGCTGGTAAGAAGATTTGAACCACCAACCTTTCAGTTAACAGCCGAACATGTTACACGCTGCATTACCAGGGCTCCTGGACTATCCAAACCCGCTACCGTCAAGTCAATTCTAATTCACAGCGACCCTCCATCGAGTTTTTAAGACTGTAAATCTTTGCAAGAGAACACTGCTCATTTTAGTTCCACAAAGTAGCTGGTGGATTTGAACCACTGATCTTTCTGTTAGCAGTGCAACGCTAAGTGTACTACGCCAGCAGGGCTCCCCTCGTAATAACAGCTTGGGTCAAGGGCTGGTTTCAGTACTCAAAAGTATCAACTCACCACCGTACTGAGTCATAACCCTGCACTGAGTTTCCACACTATAAATCCTGATGGGATAATAGTGCCCATCTTTCTTCCAAGAGCCACTAGAGTCTTTGAACCATCAGAAACACACAGCCTTTTGGTTATCACCTTAACATGCTACAGTCTTCACCACCACAGAGCTCCTTAAAGTAGCTGACAACAGATCTTCAGCTCCAGTGACTGCTATTCCATTGGAACAGTACAGCTGACTTGTCAGCATCTCGCTCCCTTCACAGCCCTCCCAGGGAGGGTCCACCAACTGCAGCAATCTTTTGTAGATATGACACTGAGTCTTAAGTGATCCAATAGCTTGCCCACAGGCCTACCATCAAGTGACTAATCCAGGACTGGATCTATGGCCTCTTGGATTGGATTCCTGCCACCGTGAAAGGTACTCTGCCCCACTTCCGCCCTCCCCCAGGTCTTATCCAGACAATAGGGGAAGGGTCTGCATGAAGGAGCCACCTGGACTGTGGATGAGCCACTCCCGGACAGGATCTCTGAATGAAGCACCAGTGAGAGAGCTGTTCAGAATTACAGAGGAGCGAGAAAGCAGGAGTGGGAGCGAGGAAGAAAGGCAAAATACGATGGCAGGTGAACCAAGACTGGGAGAAGCAAGCTTCCTATGTCCCTGGTTCCTGGAAAATGAACACACTACTCGGTCTTGTACCTCTAGCTTCTCCCCAGTGGTGCCTGGGTGTTCTCTGCTACAGTTAAAGTTGTGTCAGTGGTTTCATTAGAACCTACGTTGTGATTTATCACCCTTCCCTCAAAAAAGGTGCTCGTGGCTGAAAATGGGCATCTGAGGTCTTGGGCCAAGAGAACCCATTTCTGTGGAAGACTCACAGGACACAGCCAGGAGTGAGGGCCGGCCCTCTCTTGTGCAGCTTGACATAGAAAGAATGTGGAGGGGTCAGGGGAAGCTTGCTTAGAATCTTAAAGAATCGGCTTAGATTTCAGAAGAAACTGTTGAAAGGGCCTTGATTCTCTACTGTATGTACCCAGAGATTTTTGCAACTGTCCATAGAAATGATACAATTCAATCTTGCAAACATCATTATGATTAATAGTTAATAATGGTGCTCATCTTGCTGGTGATGGTAATTTTTCCTTGTGCAATGATGCTGTAGTTTCATTCCAGAGCTTCCTGGTCTATAGTCTCCCTTTCCACAGCATCCCTGAGAGAAAGAGAAGGGAATTATTGTTCCCATTTCGTAAAGGACAAAACTGAGGCTCAAACAGACCCAAGGCTGACCTTGGAGGCACCGACCTTGGTTCAGAGCTGCTCCCAGCTGGCAGGCTACCTGATCTGAGCTTAAATAAACAAGGCTGAAGACTGGCTCTACTTGACAGCCGTTCATATTGATATTTCTTCCCCCTTCATTTTTATTTTAGAAGAATATGCATCATTGGAAATGGGTCCCATTTCGAGCCACATGAGGCTTGAGAAAAATAAATGTGAAAACAAAAGTGCTATTTAATACAAGTATCATTATTACTCGTATTATTGCAAAAGTCTATTTGGAAATGCTGAGGAAAAAAACCTAAAAACTGATTAATATTTTTAGAGCATCAGAAGGTACATCTTTTTTTTTCAAATCAAAATTCTTCTCCCCAAATGGCAAAGTAATCATAATCATCATCATTATGATCATCACCGCTGTCGTCTCTCCCATTAATTTATTGCTTTGTACACGTTTCCCACAAATTAACACGCTGGTTGCTTAAACAGCCCCATTTAGCAGATGAGGAGATGGAGGTTCAAAAGCATCAGCAAAGCAAAAGACGACTTGGGACTTGAACTCAGATGCTGAGTGCATGAGGGTGAGCTGTGCCACACAGCCTTTCCCATGGTGAATGCTTTTTGGGAGAATAGACATTTGTTTTGAAGACCCAAATTTCACTGGTTCGGAAATTAGAACCTAGTTGCCCATCCAAGAGGGAGCAGAAGGTCTCAGTCAGCTGCTTGGAGGACAGGCAGTCCAGTAACAGGCCTTGATGCTCTTAGTCACATACACTATGTGTAGGGGTCCTCAGTCCTGGTCTCCTGTCCTGGCTGGGGCCTTCCTGCTGCTGTCCCATAAAGGCCTGCCCCTGGGGTCTACAGCAGGATGGGGGTCCATCTCTCCCACTGAGCAAGGCTTGGGCTGTCACCATGCTGTTATTTATGAGTCCCCCTTGCCCAATCGGTGGCCTCGAAGGGGCTCAGCCTGGGCCTGCTGTCTGGCCACACTTGTCACACGTCATTAGATGTTTGGTTGCCGCTGACCCCTCTGCCATCTGGCTGAGTGGCCTCGGGGTGCGGGGAGGCAGGCGGCAGCTCCCTATGCAGCCCCCGAGTCTTTGTGGCATTCAGGAGACGGAAAGGTTTCAGAAGCTGTCGTGCTAAGCCATGAAAACCAGAAAATAACCTTAGACAGAGAGGAGGGGCCTAGCTTACATTTTCTCAGCCTTGCTATTACCACTGTTTTGCTCGTTTGAGCAACACGTTTGAGGTCATTGTTGCAGATACGGTGTCTACCAACCTCACTGAGGGCTTCCTTCCTTCTAACTGACCTTCCACTTGGCCAATCATAAGCCCCTTTGCTAGCATTTTCCCAACCCTTTTCTTGGTCTTTTCTGATGATATTTTTAAAGTAAGTGATTCCCAGTCTGGCCATCCTTACTTCTAAGGAGCATCCTGATTATGTTTCTTTTTTTAAGATTAATTTGTTCCTTCTTTTAGCAGCCCCTTAAATCCCAGACCACAAGCTTAGAGATTCTGCAGAAAGAAAAATATTTCTACTGGAAAAGAAGTAGAACCTTACTAAAGAGGTTGGATTGTAATTTAACTATTGAACTTGAATTATGGTATTGGTGCAGAATCATCAGAGGCCTGGACAGATCTATCTTGGAATGGTAAGGAGCTCCACTGCAATCCCAAAGGCACATGGTTCAAAACCACCAGCTACCTTCTGGGAGAAGGATGGATAGTCTCCTCCTGTGCGATCAACTGCTTCTGAAAACCCGCTGGAGGATCAGCTATGGGTCGGTTCCACCTCAATGGTACACAACAACAACAACAACATCTTGGAAGAAGTATTCTTCCAAGTATATTATTCGTCACTTAGGAGTGACGATGGCAAGATCTTACATAATTTTGTACCAGTTATAGGAGGGGCCAGTCCCTGGGGAAGGCTATCATGCTTGATAAAGTACAGAGTCAGAGAAGAAGACCCTTAACAAGACAGATTGGTGTAGTGGCTTTAACAATGGGCTCAAAGACAGCATGATTGTGAGGCTGGCTCAGACTGGGCAATGTCTCATTCTATTGTAGGGGGAGTTGCTACAAGTCAGAACTGATTCAAAGCTCCTAATAACAATATAAGTCTGATTTGTAAGTCACCTGGAATCCTTTCTGGAGGGAAGTGTCCAATTCGCAAACATCTTACACACTTCTTATTCAAAACAAGCAAGAAAAGCACACGTTCTCAAAAGTGTTGAACGGATTCTTAAATAAACGGGTTGTAAACCCGTAAAATAGGCCAGCCATACATATAAATCGTGTGACCCTGAACTCTTCTCGACCTCCTTGCCTGCATTGCACTTCTCATTTGCTGTCCATTGCAGACCACAAGTCCCTACCGGATGTAGATTATTCCTGATTTATGGACTCATCCAGCATTCTTGGGCTACTTCTCTCCGACAAAGGTGGTTTAACTGTGCTTCCAGTTTCAGCGGTGATGCTCAAGTCTCTGGGTTTTGTTTTTTTTTTTTGGTTTTTTTTTAAGTCTCTGGTTTTGTTGATAAGATCCCTTCCTTTGTCAAATAATTAATTTGTGGGCATTTATAAGTTTTGCTTACCCTGCCTTCTGCACATGCAAACCTCAATCTACGCAGCAGTTAGGAGGCATGGACTGCAGCAACACACACGATGTGTAGACAGGGCAGAGGCAGCTGTTTGCACTGGGGGGATGCAAAGAAACACTGGGGCTGGGCCACCTTTTCAGCTCTTGCCCAGGTAGGCTGTTCAAAACAGCTTCCTTTTTAAATTCAGATCTGAGCTCAAGAGTCATCCCAAAGGAATCACCACCCATGTTCAGAAGTAAGGCTGAACACACTTTGTGACGCCAAATAGAAATGGTTCATTTGTTATTCCCTGGTTGAAGGGGGAGCAGGGCTGGGAGCTGAACCTGGAAGGTTGGGATAGAGCACTTACATGGGGGTGAGGAGCAAAGGTGTGATCTAAATGGGGCCCACAGACACCAAGGGTAGTGGAAGCTCAGGACACACTCCGGGGATGGTGTTCATCACTCGTTTGATTCCTGTGCACCTGGAGGAGCATTTCCAGCCCCTGAATGTCGGGTGAAGCACTATGAACTCCCTTCTGTTTTCTTTAGAAAAGGCAAAGCGTTTAAGAACCCAAAGTTTCTTTGGCTCCCCGTGCAGCTGTGCCTCCACTTCCCATACAACCCCAAGATGTTGTAACAACCTGAAGATGTCCGAGGCCACCAGATAAGCATGTGATGGGATTACACAGAGTTTTGTGATTAGTAAATTGTAATATTTTAAAAACACAGGGATCAGTAGCACCATCTTCTACTGTCTGTTTACTTCTCAATTGTGTCTCTCAACATGTCTCTCAATGCGTATACCTGGACCACAGCCTTGAGAAATGGGAGACCATACATGATGTGGGTGCTTGGGGCAAGTGAGGTCCAGATTGGGGAAACCACTCACTGAAGACCACAGAGTGAGTCACCTGTGGGTATCCAGGACTCGCAGTATTTGTTGTCAGAATGCCTGGTTCACAAGAGCAGCCCAGGCTTGGTTGAAAAGCAGGACCCAGGGAGTTTCTGGCTTTCCCACAGGCACTGCCTATGCGAGTCTTAAACCAGTTCTCCTGCAAGATGGAAGCCAATGGGCACCCCCAGCCCCAGCACCAGCACCAGGATGGGGGGTGGAGTGGAGTACAGGAACAAGGAGTGGCCACTCAAAGCTGAACCCAATTAGCAGGAACGGGCCACATAAAAGGAAGCCAGGGCTGCCAATTTCCATTTTCATTGGAGTGGCTGGTGCTTAGTAATCCAGAAGCTTTATTTAAGGGCTGACCTCCGACCAGGCCTGTCACTCTGGTGGCGGGCGCCTGATAGCCACTGGAAATCAATAGCCGGCATGAAGGTCACTTCCTAGAAAAACTGGGGCTATCAACGTGTCAGTTCCAATGAAAGATTATAACCAACCAGTGGAGGTGTTTATCTGTGGCTGAGAGCTCATCAGAGCTGGGCTTGCTACGGGCTGCATGCGTGTACGTGTGAGTACCCATGTACAAATGTGTGAGTGTGTCTGTGAACATTCAGGTTTAAATGTGTGAGATTATGAAGCAGAGCATGTGTAAGCATGAGAGAATGTGGATGTGCTTCTGTGTGTTTACATGTGTGAACTGTGGTCTATGTTTAGTATACATCATATGTGCAAGGTGTGTGTACATGTTACCATGTAGTGTGTGTGTGTGTTTGTGTTTGTGTATATATGCACTTGATGGTCTGTTCCTTTCCCAGTTGTATGTTTGTCATCCTTGAGTGGCTTGTGTGTTGCTGTGATGCTGGAAGCTATGCCACCATTGTTTCAAATACCAGCAGGGCCCCCCGTAGTGGACAGGCTGACCTAGTGGACAGGTTTCAATAGATTTACCAGATTAAGAAAGACTAGGAAGAAAGATCTGGCAACCCACGTCCAATAATTAACCTGGGAAAACCTTAGGGAATCACAACAAAGCATTCTCTGACTCGTTTGTTTATGACAGGTCATCAGTGGAGGAAGAGGAAGGGCACCATGTTTGGTGAAGTAAAGGGCCAGCACAGGCGTGGGGGACCCTCGGAGACATGACTTGGCACAATGGCCGTGGTAACGGACTAGAACACGCTGGCGATTGTGAGGATGAGGTGCACCAGACAGCTCTTCATTCCCTTATACAGAAAGTCATCATGAATCGCAGTCAACGCAATGACAGCTGACAATAATGACCTCTGTGCACATGTTGCTGTGACGCACACATACACGTTTGCACATGTGTACACACGGCCGTGTGGGGTTTGGGTGGATGAGGGCGAGGGTATAGGAAGTGCATGTCCACCTTTGCCTTAGCTGTAAGGCCTGACCTGCTCTGAACCCTGACCGCCTTCCCATCCTCTCCTGCTCCTCTGTCCCTCCTGCTCCTCTCTCCCTCCGGCCTCCACGCTGGAACCTCACTGGCTCCCTCCACCTCCCGAGGAAGTCACGCTCTCTCCTCCTCAGGGCCTGGGCTTCTGCTGTTCCCTCTGATGAGCTTCCTTTCAACACTTCCCCTACCTGCTTCTTTCCTATTATATCATTCCCAAATTAAAGTCACCTCCTCTGAGACACACTGTGTGTATTTCCTCCAAGGCATTTACAACAATGTCTGAAGCTTTTTTAAATCTTAGTTTAGTTTATTCTTTTGTTTGTCTGCTCACAGCCCCCTTCTTCATCTTTGGGAGGCCAATGTCCTCGGTGAGGCATCTAAGGTATCCAGCAAGTGTCTGACACACACCACGTCTGTCCCTCTTCAGAGAAAAAAGAATTTTGTCTGCTGAGGAACTCCACACACACTGTGGGACTGTCATTTCTGTGGCCTCAGTTTCCCCACCTGTAAAATGGTAATATCTTCTCTATGTATTCCACAGGATCAAAGGTGGAAGCAAACACTACATGGAAGGTACAAGCTACTGTGCATGTACAGCACAGTTTCTCTGACGCAATGAGCACTAGGAAGAGTAGACACAAGCTGAGGAATTCCACAGAGAATCTAGAACTCTGTCTCCATGTTAGTAAGTCAGTTGTAGAGACTTTTGCAGACCTAGAGTCTTCCGAGACCTCCATCACCCAGAGTGAAGCCATCTCATCCAAAGAAGATGGTTTGTTCCACCTGGTTGCCATGGGAACCTGGAGCCGGGTACCAGGGCTGCTTCAGCTCCACGATCGTTCAGCCTGGCTTCTTGTCTTCATCCCGTTGCCACCACTGCTGAACTGGGTGTCCTCGCACCATCACCTTCCCCTTGGCCTTAGTTCCTTCATGTACGATATTAAGGAAATTGAGAGACAGCAGGGGCTTCTCTCTGATCTCTTCTTGCTTCTTACGTGTAAGAGTCTCAGTCATATCTTGGGCCTAGTTTTTCTGTATGTTAAATGGGGATTTACTCTCATAAATGGTTGAATGGAGTGAAAGCATGAGTTTGTCCTAATATTCTGATTTCCAGAATAACATCTCTTCGTTCTTAAGACAGAGCTTTATGATTCTACCATAAACTTAAAAAAAAAAGCCTCAAACTCATTGCTGTGGACTCAGAACCAAGTCATAGCAGACCCTTGACTGGGTTTCCAAGGCTACAAACCACACAGGAGGGGGTTGCCCTTCTTTCTCCCAAGGAGCTGCTGGTAGACTTGAACCGTCAGAGAGGCATGGCCTTTGAGTTCAGCAGTGTGACCCTCTATGGACTGCACCACCAGGGCTCCCTCAGGGTAATTTTAACAGGTGTCAATTCCAGCATTTCATGCCCGCAATGAGTAACGACAGCATCTTGGTGGAAAGCGTAATAGAAGGAGCTGAGCACTTAGAGGTGATAGAGAGAGGTCTTGCTCTAAGAAAGTTCAGAGTCTCATGCAGGAGACAGACCAGGGGAGGGACAATCTTAGTGTAGGAGGGGCCACACTACCAGGGTCAGCGCTGTGTGAGTGATGGCAGCTGAGAGTCATCCTTAGATCTAGGGAGAAGAGGCACCAGTCCTCCTGCCCTCACTGCCTTCTGTGTTTGAATAACTAGGGCCCAGTAGAGGCCTTTGCTATGAGCCCAACACTAGCATTCATCTATGAATCGTAGAGCTTATGCTGGAGGAACATCCCTGATTTCATGGGAAAGGGCACATGACCCCAAAGGGAGAGTGGTCTTATTGAGGTCACATGGCTCGAGGCTCCTGATCCTTGGGCATTGCTGCCCTCTAACTTTGTTCCCTCCCCTCCACACTGCCTTCCAGGCTGGATCCAGATTCTGAGCAAGTTGCCACGTTCAGTCCCACACTCCCGATTCTATGATATGAGACACGATACCTTAGCAAGAAAGAGAGCCTAGAAGCGTATGCTTTATTTTAAGTCATCATCCTCTCCATCCCTGGGTTCAGGCCCATATGCTCCCTCAAGTCCTAACAGACACCCTCACTATTGAGGTAAGGTGCCCTCCTCACCAGTGAGATGAGGTTCCCTCTTCACCATGGTCTCCTACTCCAAAGTCATTCCTCCTACCATTCCCCTCTTGATAACAAAGGCAGGGAAGAAGGTTTTCTGACTAATTCACACTGTGGTATAAATGACAGGGGCATGTCTCTGGGAGGAGAGAGTCTTGAGATAATGTTCACTGTGAAGTAAACAACTGCAAAGTCCCTAGCTAAGGGTCCTGGGCAGTCATCAAAGAGAACACTGATCAATTCACCATAAAACCTGAGAGTCTGAATAATTCTCTCTCTCCGTTCATACTTGGATTGTCAGAGAATGCCTGATGGTATAAAATGTCCATAATTCTTCACATTCTGAAATTTGTTTTTTGTTTTTCAAAATCTGGCTTTAGCTGCTTAGGAGATTTGACTTTATTAACATCATTTAACCTGTTGGAGTCTCCGTGGCCTCACTAAAATTGAAGGTGCTGATGAGACCCCTTAGAGAACTCTGGTTGCCTAGTGTTTAGAGGCTGTGCTGCAGCCTCGAAGGTTTATGGTCCATATTCACCAGCCGCTCTATGTTAGGATAGGCTATCCCCTCCCATTTACCGCCTCAGAAAACCTGCTGGAGTGTCAGCTATGGGTTGGTTCTGACTCAACAGCAATAACAAGACCCTGAGGGGAGCCCTGGAGTGCAATGCTAATCACTCAGCTAATCAAAACGTCAGAAGTTCAAACCCACCAGGAGGTCTGTGGAAGAAAGATGTAAATCTGCTTCCATAAAGACTGTTGTTGTTGTTGTTGTGTGCTGTCCAGTCGGAACTAGCTCAAAGCTGACCTTGCAGTGGGTTTTCAGAGGCTGAAATTGAGAAAGAAGAAATTGCCTGTCTTTCTTCCTCAGAGCAAGTGATGGAATCGAGCTGCATACTCTGGGGTTGGCAGTGCAGCTCCTTATCACTAGGCCACCAGAACTCCCCTCCAGAAAGACTGCAGCCGTGGAAAGCCAATAGGACAATCCCCCTCTCTCCGACAAGCTTACTTTAAGGCATCGCTGACTCATTGGCAATGGGCTCTTTTGTTTGTTTGTTCAATTAGATTCGAAACATTAAGTGATATTAATTGCACACACACTCTCTGCCTGATAACTGTGTGTGTAGTGATCATTTAAAACAAAAAACCCCAAACCCACTGATTCCAACTCATCATGACCTGCATGAAGTCTCTGAGGCCTTACCTCTTCACAGGAGAGTGTCCAGTCTTCTCCCACTGAGTGACTGATGGATTTGAACCACAGACCTTTTGATTCGCAGTCCAGGATGTTACACAATGAGCCACCAGGGCTCCTTTAATGAGGATGGAAATGGCCACCACTGGAGATTTCAGAACTTGCTCAAACTTCCTGACGTTTGTCTGACAAATACAAAGAGTGTCACACTATCAGGAGCTGTCTTTGACAAATATGACAGGAGAGAGATGAACTGATAACAAAGACTGCATCAATGGACTTGAACATGACAGAGATCCTGGGAATGGTGCAGCAGAGGCCAAGGTTCAGATCTGTTGGAGCCGAATCAATGGCACCTAACAAACAGATAAGAGCCAGGCAGGACCAGAAGCCAAGCAGCTTCTAGAAGGACTGCAGCGTTCTTCCAAGAAGGACCCCAGGGCCAGCCTCTCTATCTGCCCGATGCCTAAGGTGGGTGTTTGGCTGCTCGGCTCTGGGCAGTGTGAAGAGACTGGTGGGCCAAATATTTGGGTGTTAATGCTCTGAAGAGAAAGGTGACATGATCCTGGCCCCAGAAAAGCTCTACTCTGAGGATCTCAGCAAATAACAACTCCCATCACTGTTGTCAGACTGAAGAGTCAAGGTATCCCAAGGGAGAATTTGGTGTGGGTCAGCGAGGGGCGGGGAAGGTGTGGAGTTGTCGATGTGCCAGGTCAGCTGGTCAGCTCTCTTAGCATCAGCCTTCCGTGGACCACAGGAGCCAGGCTTTCATGGCGGCCAGAAGAAACTAACCCAGCAATGAGTTTTTTTGTTCATTCGTTTGTTTGTTTAAATACTAGTTTATTTATAAAATTCAGATCCATTGTTTTCCAGAATAGATTCTTCCAATTTCCCTCCCCCTCCCCATCATATTGTACAACTCCATGATTAATGCCTCCCCTCCCCGCTCGTCCTCATCCCTCTGCTTCCACCCCCACCCCCAGCTTGGATCCTTATACTCATTCTTTAATAATGGGTTTATACAATATTTATCCTTGTGGGACTGAGTTAGTTCTTTCAGCATAATGTGCTCCAGTCCCTTCCCAAGTTAGGTAATAGCTGACAACAATGAGTTTTGAGGGCTTTTCTCCCCCTTCCCCCTACCTTCACCCCTGAAAACTATCAACAACTATTTTGTTTTGCTTATATGCTTTTGGGGGGAGATCCTTTTGTTCTGTTGTTGCTGAGAATGGCTATTGTAAAGCATACTCCGATTCAATCTTCTCTACAAGTTCATTCAGCGACACTGATCGCGCACTTGGAACTGAACAACCATTCTCATGTTTCTTCTCTGAATTGTCTTTCCCCCGTTAACAACAACTCACAGTCCACTAGGGTCCCATCTAACCTTTATTTCTCTTTTTCTCCATTTTTTTGAGCAAATCCTCAAACTAAACTGCAGAATAAGGTAGCAGTTAAAAGAGTCTGCAGGAATTACAAAGGAGAGAAGAAGTAGGAGTGAGAGCAAGGAGGGGAGGGTGGAGCCACAGCTCAAGAAGCAAGCAATTTTCCATTCAACAATTTAGACCCCTTTTCTTTCATTTCAATCTCTTAGGTCTAGCAGCACTCTTTTTCCTCCCCCCACACTCCCCATTTCCATGTGCCCCTCTTTCTGCTCTATTCCTGTCTTCTCCAGTTTCTTTCTAGATGGTTGCTGACATTTTGCTCTCATATGCTTGGCTTTCCTCCTGATGGTATTATTCACACTGCAGGCCTACCTATTAAATTATTGGGCAATCTCCTCCCCATGTGATTTACAGCTTCAAAATCCCACCGGATGATTGGTTCTGACTCGATGGCAAAGAGGTGAGTTTGTTGAGCTGATTATATTATTAAAGTTTTTCGGATCCAAGATGGCAGCGGAGGCAGAGACAGCATGGTGAGCTGTGGGAGCAGCAAACCACTTAAAGCAGGGCCATTATGGCCTTCCACAGACTTCAGCTTATTGATAATTGAACACTTAAACAGTTGATGACTGGCCCTCAGTGAAGATCGAGGCTCAACAACAGGAATTCAAGGATTCCCAAGGAGAAATGGGTGAGTTTCATGGCTCCCAACCCCCTCTGCAGAGCCCTCGCAGCACAGCCGCTGCAGCTCCATGAGGCTTCCACAGCCGGAACGAATGGATTCCCTCACCCAGGATGGATGCTGGGCACCGGCCCTCCTCAAGACTGGTACAGCGAAGCCACCACACTGCTGCAAGTTGGTCTGGAGAATTCTTGGAGCCAGGATGGCTGCAGTGGGGGAAGCGGGCACCCACCAGCCGCCCGCACAAGAGGGGCCGCACACCAGCCGAGCGCCCATGTGGCAGGGTGGGGGGGGTGCACCCCCAATGACTGCCTGTGCTGGGGGGGCTGCACACCTCCCACAGGCCTCCTGTGCTGGGGGGGCATGCCCCACTGGCCACCTGCATAGGAGGTGGGGGACGGAATGCATGACAGCCATCTGCAGGTTTGGGTCTCCTTGGACAGGCCAAAGAAGACGATTACCTATGCATTGGACAGGCCAAAGAAGAAGAAAAGCAGCTAAGGAAGCAAAGGAGGATGGAGCCTCTGGGTTCAACCAGCCATCCCCACTGGACCCACCTGGGAAAATACTTTGCAGTCCAGAGGG
The DNA here is from genome assembly GCF_000299155.1 of Elephantulus edwardii. Taxonomy (NCBI): domain Eukaryota; kingdom Metazoa; phylum Chordata; class Mammalia; order Macroscelidea; family Macroscelididae; genus Elephantulus; species Elephantulus edwardii. The sequence goes on from NW_006399853.1 coordinate 1,318,285, forward strand.
GAGCAAATGACAGGAAAATATCTTCTAACAGAGCAAGAAGGCAAGCAGCTTTAACCCAAGACCACCAGTAAGGTGATAAAGCGTCCTCCCTTCCCCCCTTTACATCTATGCCCCTGTTCAGCATGAAGAAGCCAGAGAGTCGGCATCCAATTCCCAAATCAATAAGACAGTTGGTTTAATTACCATTGGAAAATGCTTGTCATTCCTCTGTAGTATCTGGTCCCCTCTGGACCCTCATCATTTCCTTCACCTGCTCCCCCCACCGACCAAACTGTGTAGCTCTGCAACTGCATCCTGGCCCATCCTCACCCTTCTGCCCCCAACCCTCACCTCCTTGTACCCCCAATATGTTTTTCCCAATAAAAAAAAGGAAAAAAAATAATTTTTTTTAAAAAAGTTTTTCATCAGCATAGTACATTTGTTTTAAATGGCAAACCAACATCAATACATTATTATTATTCACTGAAGTCCATCGTTTACATTGTAAACTATAGCATGCTAAGTATTTTCACATGACATCCTTTCCTTTTCCACTCCTGGTAAAATGGGGAGGTAGATGTGATTATATTGCTAGCAAGGCAAAACTTGACCGAGGGAACTCGGTGGCGTGTTCTATTTAATGCGTTCCCTGTTTCTTGGGGTCTTCAGTCTCATGGTCACTGTCACAAAGTCCCCTCTGTCTCCAGAGCAGTTCCAGTCCCTGTAGGAGTAACACACACTTATTTCCACCTTGGGATAATCCAGCCTAGCTATCGGCTGCTACTTCTGGTGGTGCAGAACTACTACATACAGAGTTGCTCTATTAAACCAAAGGCCTTGTCTCTCTGGCAGTTCAAATCCAACAGTGGCAAGGAGGGAGAAAGATGGGCCATCTCCTTCCTTACAGTTTACAGCCTCAGAAACCCAGTGGAAGGTCAACTAGGAGTTAGTCCAACTTGACGGCAATGAGTTGAGTTGTTGAGATGATCTGGTAATGATCTGTTCCTCCTAGGAGAGGCACAGTAATGCTGAGAGAGGACAGAAGCGTGGCCGGGGTGATATGGATCACAACAGGTCATTTGCTATGTCCTGGGCTGCTGTTCTCCTTTGTTGAGTGAGGATAAAAGCATCCTTCCTTTTGCCCAACGTTATGAAGGTAAGGTGAGATCACATGGTTATGTTGTTGTTAATTGGCATCAAGTCAATTCCCACTCATAGTGATTCCGTGTGTACAAAGTAGAACTGCTCCACAGGACTGTGGAGCCTGTGACCTTCAGAAGAAACTCCTCAGGCTTGTCTTCCAAGGTACGTTGTGTCGGTTAAAACCCCCAACCTTTCAGCTAAGAGTATAGTGTTTTTACCTCTAAAAACTGTCCCAACTCAGTGTAAAGGGTCCACAGTGGGAGCCTTGGCTGTGGTTTAGAGATAATGACAATGCTCTAGGCAACAACATCACTATAGAGCAAGTCCTTTACAAAGAATTTAAAAGATGTTTTCAATCTTGAATGGGCAAGCTTATTGTCAAAGGCAACTATTCTACAAACACTCAGTGGTTCTCTAGTGAGTATCACTGCCTATCAGAGCTTTGAGCAGACAACACTTTAAGCATCAAGAATGATTTCTCTCTAACCTTAAGTGCCAATTTTCACACAAAATGAGAGATTTTATTTTTACCTTCAAAGAAAACAAACTAGCTGCTATCAAGTTGGAACCACAACTGACCCTCCAGAGAGTTTTTGTAAATTATACGGAAAGAGTTTGCCCCTCTTTCTCTCTGGAGCAGCTGGTGGATTTGCATCTCTTGCCTTTAGGTTGACAGCACAACTACCTACTAACGAGGCCTCTGGAGAAACTAAAAGATCATTGCTGGTCATCCAAAGGGGGAAATGTTGACCCTCTGTCCAAGGTGTTATTCCAAGTAATACAAATACAAATGTTGTTATTGTTAGGTGCCATTGAGTTGAGTACGACTCACATAGCCCCTATGAACAGTCAATATGAACATTGTCCTATCCCGTGTCATCCTCATCATCTGTGACACACTCAAGCTTGTTGTTGCTGTCACTGTGTCAATCCAGATTGACAAGGGTCTTCCTTTCTTTCACTAGCTCTCCACCTTTCCAAGCATGAAGGGCATCTCCAAGGAATAACTTCTCTGAGCAACGTACCCAAAGCACGTGACGCATCATTTTGTCCTCTTTGCCTGCATGGAACATTCTGACTGCATCCTCTTCAAGATACATGTGTTTGTTCTTTTGGCAGTTCATGGGATATTCAGTATCCTTCTCCAACACCACAGCTCAAAATACAGACAGCAACATCACAGATCTTCCTGGCATCGCACTCAAAGGGCAATGGGTGACTAACTGAAATATGTGCACTTAGTGAGTCAAGTCCTGTTTCACTCATTGCGAGCCAGTGTCTAATATTGCCCTTCTGTAGCATCAGCACAGCTAAACACACAGGACTGGACACTGATAGCATCAGCGCCTGCTCAAAACTGCATCTGTGTTTGCCTGGCATGCTGACGTGGTCAATATCTGAATACTGACATGAGCATTACAGGGGGTAGAACATGATCAAGAACAGATGGCATTGAAGGGAAAAGTCCAAGCTGCAATGAAAGTGTGGGGAAAATATTATTTAAGAATTGGTAAAATACCAAGTGAAATGTTTCAACAAAGGTGGGACAACAGAATGTGGAAATTATCAAACAGTATCAGAGAGTTGGACAATGACTAAGGAGGATAGAAGGAGAATTGATGCCTTTGAGCTGTGGTGCTGGAGATGAGTATTAAATATACCATGAATTGCCAAGAAAACAAACAGATTTATCCTGGAGAGGGTTAAACCAGGCTACTCCTTGGAGGCAAGGATTCTGGGGCTTCATCTGACATACTTTGGACATGTTGTAAGGAGGGACAGGTCCTTGGAGAGGGACATCATACTTGGGAGGGTGAAGGGACAGCACAGGAAGGGAAGACCCTCTATGAGATGGATTGATTCAGTGACAGGGGTAATCGGGATGGGTGTGTCAGAGGCAATGCAATTGGCACAGATTAAAGCAGGGTTTAAGGCTGTTGTACATAGATTGCTATGAGTCGCACGCAACTTGACAGTACATAACAACAACAACAACAATCTTATTATCACATGCGAGTAAAATTATGCCTTAGAGAATTTTTAAAAGCGGCCATAGCAGAACATTAACAAGAAACTTCAAGAAATTCAACCTGGATTCAGAAGAGGTTGTGGCATGTGGGATATCATTGCTGATATCAGATAGATCTTGACTGAAAGCAGAGAATATATGATAGGATATTTTATTGTATTTTATTTTTAATATTGTATTTTATTGACAATGTATTTTATTGTACTGTACTTTATTGACAATACAAAGGTACTCAAGTGTGTGAGTTATAACAACCTATAGATGACATTGTGAAAAATGGGAATTCCAAGACATTTAATTGTGCTTATGTGGAATCTGTACATCGACAAAGAGATATACATTCAAACAAAGGTGGTGAAGATAGATAGCACAGGATAGGACAGAGTTCAGATCTGTTATAACCTGTGGTTCATAGGGTCACTATGAGTCATGTTCCACTCGATGGCACCTAAGGACAACATGGGGTTTAAAATTGGGAAAGGTGTGTGTCAGGGTTGTAACCCTTCACTCTGCTTATTCTATATAGATGCTCAACAAATAATCAAGAAGCTGGACTGTATGAAGAACAACACAGCGTCAGGATTGGAAGAAGACTCATGAATAAACCGTGATACGCAGATGGTACAACCTTGCACGTTGAAAAGGAAAAGAATCTACCAAAAGCACTTAACAATAAAGATCAAGACCACAACATTCAATATGCACTTCCGTACCAAGAAAACCCAAATCCTCATTACTGGGTCAACACGTAACATCATGATAAATGAAGAAACGACTGGCGTTGCCAAAGGTTTGATTTCACTTTGATCCACAATCAATGCCAATGGAGACAGCAATCAAGACATTAATCGATCTTTGCATTGGGAAAACCTACTGCAAGAGATCTCTTTAAAGTGTTTAAAAACAGAGAAAGATATGACTTTGAAGACTAAGGTGCACCTGACCCAAGCTAAGGAATGTTCTTTTTGGGGGGGAGATAAAAGGTTATAATTCATATTAATAATGAAATACAGTCCAAAACAACTCCCAAAATGTGTACACAGGCATCTCAATGCCGTAAGCCAAGTAATTTTTAATTGCCTTACGTATATGGGAAATCTGGTGACCAAGTGATAAGAAGCCGTGCTCCCAACTCAAAGGCACACTGTTCAAACCCACTAGCTTATCTGAGGGTGATAGATAGACAACATCCTTCTGTGCAATTTACAGCTTGTGAAAACCTGCTGGAGGGTCCGCTATGAGTTGGTTCTGAATCTACAGCACATAACAACAACAAACAACATATATGCATGGAGCACTGATAACACAGTTAGTAAAGAGATGTGCTACTAACCCAGACGTAGTACTTCTCTGGCGGTTCTAATCTCCTTCGGTGCTTTTACAACTTCCACTATGAGCCCCTTTTAACTAGATGACAACGAACTGAATTGGTGAGTTGTTGGTATGTACGTGAAAGCTGGACAAAGACTAAGGATGACCAAAGAAGAGTTGATGCCTTTGAATTATGGTGGTGACAAAGAATTTTGATTCTTTTCTTAAGGACTGTCAGAATAACAGACACTTCTGCGTTGGAAGAAGTGCAACCAGAGTGGTCCCTAGAGCGAGAATGGAAAGACTCTATCGCCTATTTTGGACACGTTCTCAGGAGGGAACTGTCCCTGGAGAAGAACAGCAGGCTTGATAAAGATGAGGGTCAGCAGGAAAGAGGAAACTCTTCAACGAGATAGATTGCCACAGCAGCTACAACGAGCTCACACAGCACAATGATAGCGCACACCAGTCTTTCCTCCCGCTGACCACCGGGTCACTGAATGGGAACCAAGTCAACCGCACCTAACAACAATAATAATGTTTTCAAGCATCAGGAGGCTGCTGCCAGAGCAGGATCTTCCTGCCACAGCGAGGATTAAACCCCACTATCAGGCAGGAAGGAGGAAGAGAAACCGCAGAGTACAGATGGACCCGGGCTGTGTGCGCCAAGGCCGCGCAGAACGTAGCTCCAGTGGCTGCAGAGAACACAGCGGATGCAGGAGCCTAGTTGCCTCAACAATTTCTCTTCTCTCTCTCTCTCTTTTTTTTCCCCTTTTGGAAGGTGGAGATCCTCGTGCCAAGCCCTCCAAGCAGCCCCGACTTTCCTGCAATAAAGCAGCAGTGAGAAAGGCTCAGAGTAATTAAGTGGCTGACGCACAGAAGAAGCCGTTACAAAGAATTGACTAAATTGCCCATTCATTAGCAGCTCGGCATGGAAGGAGAATTACAAATAGACGGCGGAGCCCGCAGTAATTCAATCTAACCTTGTACTTACAGAAAACAATGAGATAATGAACAGAAAAATTACCAGGCACATATTGTATTTTGTTAAAGGGGCGGGTGGGGGGCCGAGGGGGAGGTGCAGGGCGGGGGGAGCACAGGGACGGCCTGGCACATGCAATGCTAATGGCCTCGCTCAAGCTGAGCAAACGTTTCTCCAACACAATCATAGTTCTCAGTCTAAGGGCCTCTGGGGAGCTGAGATGAGGCAAGATCGCGAACAAAAAAATGTAATTTATAAGGCGTCTGTGGACTGGAATTTATCATCGGATCCGCTCGCCGCTGCTCAATTGATATGTAGTTGATTTCAAACAACACCCCCCGGGCGCCCAGAGGGAACATTTTTTAGATTTTACGCTTGGATATATCTGTTTAACTCGCCATTTACCAAAACAACGGCTGATGACAGCACAAACCAGTCACTCTGGAGAGTACACGCGCGCACGCTCTCATGCACACGCGCGCACCCACCGCGCGCACACAGAGAAGCAAGCCTGCCAAAGCAGCGGCAGCCATGCTACAGCTAGGAACCCACCCGCTCGGTCCCAAAAAAAGGTTGCTGGGCATCTGGAAAGAGAAAAGAGCAGGGAGAGAGAGAGGGAAAAATTAAAAGACAAAAGATATGTTCTTTCTCTGTCTTCAGGAGGCTGTTTGCTGTTGGTTTGCTCCAAAGTTCTTTTTCACGACCACCACCTCCCACCCCTTTGGGTTAAGCAGTTCAGAAAGGCTCAACTTCTTTCCCACTTGTCTCTTTGAGGGTTTCAGGCACTGCCAGCCCCTGTGTAGGACCCGACCTGGCCTTGCTGGAACCCACAAAGTCCTAGGTCTCTGTGAGCAGGAAAGAATAGGGTGTCTCCACAGAAGCTGATGGGAAAGTGGTACATGGCCACAGGGCAAAACATAGCTGGCCCCTACCCAGGATGGAGAGGGCAGAGTCACAGCCTTATCTATGGGTTGATAAGGGATCATCAATAATGGGTCAATAAACCATTCTATGTGGGGACAGTGTAAAGACACAACTTCTCTTTCTCTGGTGCCTAGGTTAGGCCTCACAGGAGCAGCACCAGGGACATCTTGGAACCAGAAAAACCATCTGGACGAGGAGACCAGCAGATTCAAGACTTGTCTTCTCCACAGAGGTCCTTCCCCTTAGACTCAAGTGCTTGCCACTCTGTTTTGGCATTGTGGAGGGATCTGACACTGGTTAAGAACATAAGAATTTGTTCCTTAACCACACACGTCTTCCTTCAAGAAAGAATGAGGGCAGCACTTCTAAAAGTACTATAGTCCTGGGAGAAGCAGAACAGCAGCAGTATCTGAAAACTTAGAAATGTGGATTCCCTCAACTATTCACATCTTTCATCAAAAAAGGGCCTCATAGGCCCCACCCACCATGTGTTGTTATGTACCAATCAGCTGGAACCAAGCCACCAACCCATAGTGGAGCCTCCAGTACATTTTCAGAGGCCATACATCTCCTGGGAGAACACTGCCCATCTTTCTCCTACCGAGCAGCTATCAGATTCAAACTGCATGTCTTTTGGCTGGCAGTGTAAGACCTTACCACTAGGCCAACAGTGCTCCCTAACCATTGGAGGCTGCTGCTACCGTGAACAGCCTTGTTCATGATACAGATTATTTGTACAAAGGTACAAAACACAGCCTTGCCAATTGGACAATTAAAACAGACATGGGCGGGGGAGGGGGGGGAGAAAAACGAACTGGGGAGGAGGGTAGAGAAAACAGTGCAACAATGAATGAATGAGAACCCAAAATCTCTGTAAATGTTCATTAAAACTAATAAAATTTAATAATAATTAAAAAGAAAAACAAAACAAAACAAAGAAAAAAAACCCCACAGCCTTGCAACTTTCACTAGCTTCAACTCTGGGGGCTAGTGACCATGATCAGCCAGTAGGGGGCAGACAGTCTAATGGAAGGTCACTGAAATGGACCTCCAGAAAAATCCTGATTTTATTCCCTCTTGGCCACTGAGGCCCTCAACACATTACTAGCTCCAATGTCTATGTGTTTAAAATATTCAATGTCTATGTGTTTAAAATATTTCTAAGACTAATATTTCTTTTTTTTAAAAGACTAATATTTCTAAGACTCCTTGACCTCTTTGCCAACCCACAGGATTGCTGCGGAAGCATCTAAGATGTGATCCTGGAAGTTTTTATGGTCCAGGAACACCTGTGGGCCAGTTCTGCTCTGTCATAAAGGGTCACTATCCATTGGAATTGACTCAGAGTACATGTTATTGCCGTTAGGTGCTGTCAAATTGAGTACGACCCCCAGCAACCCTATGAACAACAGATCTGAACCCTGTCCTATCTTGTGCCATCCTCATGATTTCTATTCCTTGGAGAGGGATATCATGCTTGGAAATGTGGAGGGCCAGCCAAAGAAAGACCCCTTGAGATGTGTTGATAAAATGACTGCAGCAATGGGCTCAAGCGTATCACAGGAACAACAAAATAGCAATAATTACAATTCAGGAAATAAGCAAGGCACATAGACCCATAGAATCCTAGTACACAATAGTTACCACACAGCAGCTATGACAGAAAGAGCTAGTGATCTGTTCCCATTAAGAACTTAGAAAACTCAATGGGCCACTTATAACTGTATCACAAAGGGTTGCTCTAAATTGTCAATGAGGTGATGGTACCTAATACCAACACAAGCAAGCAGTGCCAAGTTTGCATGAGTATTGCCTTCACTGTAGGGTTAGACTACTAGCCCGAGGCCAGTAGTTCTAACAGCATTATAGTCCCTGGATCAGCAGCAACAGCAGCATCACCTGAGAACTTGGAAATGTGAATTCTTGGGCCACACCCCAGACTTACTGAATCGGAAACTCTGGGGATACAGTTGGGGGCCAGCCATCTGTTTTAACAAGCCCTCCAGTGATTTCTGACCCACACGTAATTTTGAGAACAGTTCATCTAGCTAATAAAAACTGTATACTGATTGAAAGCACAAGGCAGCTGAAAAATATCATTGTGGGGACTGGAAGGATTTTCTGTAGTCCACCAGGAAGACTGCTCTTGAGATTAGAATTCAAACACATTCATATTTGTACTTAAATAGACGTGTAGATTTCCAACTCAACTCACTGCCGTTGAGTTGGATACTACTCCTAGCTGGCCTTCCCCTGGGCTTCCAAAACTACAAATCAAACAGGAGATTACCCATCTTCTTCCATGAGGCAGCCAGTGGATTCGAACTGCCAGACAGATTAGCAGTGCAACTTCCTATGTGCTATCCTATCAGAGCTCCCTTCACTGTTTAAAGCTCTGTCGGAGATTCCATTTTTCTTTATTATTTCATTCATTCTGTGGGTTGCTCTTGGGTGCCGTCAAGTTGTGTACAATTCACAGCGACCATATGAACAACACACCTGAATCCTGTCCTGGACTGTACCATCCTCATCGTCTCTGATATAATTGAGGCTATTGCTACAATCACTGTGTTAACTCATCTTGATAGAGGTCTTCCTCCCCCTCGCACACCCTCCAATCTTCCAAGCACTTATCCTTTTCCAAGGGATAGCATAGACTGTCAAAAGAACAAACAAATATGTCCTGGAAAGTGTGTGGGCAGAGTGAACCTTGGAGGCAAGGATGATGAAGTTTCATCTTTCATACTTTGGACATGTAGCTAGGCAAGGCTATTCCTTGGAAATGGACACTGTGCTTGCAAAGATGGAGGATCAGGGAAGGAGAGGAAGACCCTCAATGAGGTGGATTGACACGGTGACTTCAGCAATGGGCCATAGTGTGTCAGAGATGATGAAGATGGCCCAGGACAGGGCAGAGTTCAGAGTAGCTGTTCATAGAGTCACTATGAGTCATACGCAACTCAGCGGCACCCAGCAACAGCAAAAAGCAGCAGCATGTCCAAAGTAGGTAGAACATATAATACTGTCCCAAGAAACATGTTGCTTGGCAATGGCTACTCAGTAGTAGTCAGAAGATAGCAACGATGAGGTGACAAAACTCAGGACTTTGCAACAACTCACACTACCTGTTAGTCATTATACATCTTCACCTTGGCGTGATGGACTTACATGTTAGAAATGTTTTCATTCTCCCTTTCTCATGGGCACCTTCATTTGTCAGGCTAGTTCACTTCACTGTCTATTCTAGTCCCTGATTCACTCATAGTTTCAGAGAGAGAGCAGATGGACTTTGTCCTCAGCCTGGAGAGGACCATGAAGCCAACCATCTAGCAAGTATTTAAAACACACTGTTGCCTCCATTTAAAATACGAAGAGATTAAAAAAAAATGTTTTTAAATGAAGAGATCAAAGATCAGGAATGAAGACATTTATTTAAGATTCCATGACAACTTGTGAATAGAACTGAGACTAGAAACCATGAATCATGAATCCTGGGTGAAACTAAGTAGAGGTAAGTAGAATGAAGGCTGGAAATTGATACTTTTAAATGTTGGTTGTAAATTAATAGTCACCAAGGGTCCAGAGGGCCTTAGGTATTGACTCAATCTCCAGCTTTCTCTCTCCCAGATCCATGGAAACACATGTAATTTCTCTAATACATGTACACACATACTGATTCGATAGGTAGGTAGATAGATAGATAATAGATAAATAGACAAATGATGAAGATATATATGTATGTATATGTATAATAATGTGTGTGTGTGTGTGTGTGTGTGTGTGTGTGTTTGGAAGTAGGAGTGGCATCCACTTCCTAAATAACATGCCTCTGGAAACTCTATGAACTTTGATAAATGATAATAGTTAAAGAAAGGCTTCAGGCCTTTTGTTCATTGGGTCGCTATGAGTCATGCTCAACTCAACAGCAATCAACAACAATAACAGCATATGTTTATACATACAGTTGTTGTTTACTGTAGAGTCAGAATCATGCATAGTTGACCCTCCAGCGGGTTTTCAGAGGAAGTAAATCACACAGGAGTTGATTACCATCTTTCTCTCATGAAGCAGCTGGTGGTAGATTTGAACTGCATATTTTGCATTGACAGTATAATTCCTTACCACTAGGCCACCAGAGCTCACATATATTTTTTTTTTGTGTGTGTGTGTGTGTGTGTGTGTACATACATATAGTTGTATTCTAATCAAATGTAATAGTTGTATTCTAATCAAATGTAATCATCTTCCTTAATGCAATCTCATTTGAATAATCAATTGTTCCAGGTCACACTAAAGTAGGCTACATCCTACACCTAACCACTCGAGTTGTAGGAAGAACCGAATGGACAGAGACACGCAGACCACATAGGGGAAGACAGATGCCATACGAGGATCAACTAGAACTTAAGGAACCAAGAATGAAGGAACACCCAGAATTACCTACAAGGAAGGAAGGGGCATGACCATGACCCTGGTTTAGACCTTAAGCCTCTAGACCTGTGAAGAAACATTTCTGTTCTTTCAGTTATCCACTAGTGGTGTTTGTGCTGCAGTAGCACCAAGAAACTAAGGCGGTGTCACGTGCCCATCCCTCACCTCAGATGTGTTTCCTTAAAGTTCCATGGAGGATACAGGATCCATGGGAGGTGTCCCCTTCGGCCTTCATTGACTGAGCACCTTTGCCTTCTTCATGGGGGACATCTCACCTGGCATTAGTAAGGGGACAGCAAGAGTCAGCAGACCTTTCCCTCCAATTCCTTTCTGTTCTCATGTCTCACATCAGCGCTTTTCTGTCCATTTCTAGGAACTCCCGCCCCTCATCCCTAAAGCTGTCAACAAGTTAGAGAAGAAACTGCAAACAATTGCCTGGAATCGACCTCGGAAGGTGCAGACACCGTTCTGAATGAGTGCTTTCATTTTCTTACTTTTCCAATCAACATTACCATCCTCATTTCGTGATCTTCAGGCTGGGAGCACACACATAACTCATCCTGGAAGTGGGGGGATTGTCAGATGCCATTGAGTCAGCTTTGACTCGGGTTGACTCCATGTGCATCGTTTTATAACTGTGCTCATAGAGCTTTCAATGGCTGACTTTTTTAGAAGTAGATCACAAGGCCTGTCTTCTGAAACATCTCTGAGTGAACTCCAACCTCTGACCTTTTGGTTAGCTAGTTAAAGCGCACTGTTTGCCCAGCCAGGAAGTCCCACTCTGGTCAAGGGACCAACAATTAGTGGGACTGGTCCACGAGTGACTGTTTCTAGAATCACCTTACCCAAGAAAATCCCAAACCAGCCTCATACATACTATTAGAAACACCCATGAACACATATGTAATTGGATTAATTTCTTTAATTAATTTTAATGAAAGTTTAGAGGCTTTGAATTTCCATTCATTCATTGGTGCACTTTTCTTTCTGCCCAACCTCCCCCCCACAATTCATTCTTCTCTTTGAAAAGTAAAAGAAAAATTCTTTCATTGTTATACAATACCTCCCCCAAAGTCCACCCTACTATGCAGCCTTCATTCTGGACTCCTGTCATGACAATAATACCTAATCATACATCCCTTTTAAACAGTTCTCTTCCTCATCTGTTTCAATCAGTATACATAATTTATCCCATCTTTCTCAGTCTCCCCCAACCCTGATGTCAGTTCCGTTTACAACAGTGGCACTATGCAGAATTTGTCCTTTAGGAACCATATTTTTGATGGCTCTCTCATCCCACACAAAGACTAAAAAGTTACTTTTGACAGAGAACTAAAGACATCTTTATATTAAGTAGTAAGTGATAAGTGGTTCCACTTCCACCCTCTCTCCAGGCAGTTCTCATTTCCCATCCATTCCCAGGGCCACTTAGGCTGCCAAGTACAGGAGTCAAGGAAGGAGGAAGTTTTTGAGGCCATTCTTCTTCCTTTGTGATCTGAACCCTTGGCTCAGGAGGGGTGGGTAGAGAATAGAGCTGGGAGAGCAGTGTACACCAACCAGCCCACCCACACTGTTCTCCGGAGTGGAGGTACCAAGGCTGTACGTGAAGACAGGGCCTTCTCCACAAAGCAATGCCTGGTTCACTCAGCTTGTCCGGCACTGAGTGCACTCATTTGCTAGAGGACTAATAGTTCATTCAGCTCTGATGTATTTAGCAATAATCATGGATAAAAATCTTCCAGAATTTCATTAAATATTTCACTGCTATCCTAGTAAAATTTTCCAAGCATAATTTAACCTTTTTCACTGCAATTATCACAACCATTATCATATATTAACATGTTACATGAAGAAAAACAATATGATAGGTAGATATAGGCATAGATATAGATAGAGATAGAGATAGAGACAGAGATAGATGATAGAGACAGAGACAGAGATAGAGATATTGAGATAGAGATAGATGATAGAGATAGATTAGATATAGATAGAGATAG
>NW_006399853.1:1331639-1350453 GCF_000299155.1 Elephantulus edwardii
AGATAGAGAGAGATGATATAGAGATAGAAATATAGATATTGATGATATAGGTAATATAGAGATAGAGATTTTTCTTTTTTTTCTGGTTCATGATGATACCCTTGCTAATCCCTGAGAGGATGAGTACAAAAACCTAATGTGGGGAAACTAACAATCACCTACTTCAAAGCCATTGTTGACATTTTCCATAGGGGTCTTCTTCTAAAGAGGGCTCAGATAAGCCCTATAATTTCTATCAGTGCCGGCACCACTTACACCAAATCAATCACTATTACCATTACTGCCAATACAATTGCCAAATCATTACAACTATTACCACTACTACCACTACCACCATCACCAGCATCACCACCACCACCACCATCACCCCATCACAGCTCCACCACCATCATCACTGCCACCAATACCCTCTCTACCCAACTAACAAAACCATTACCATTTCAACTACCACTATCAACACCACCCCCCATTACCACCACCAGTACTCTCACTACTGCACCACCATAATCAACCCTGCTGCCGCCATCATCACCACCACCATCACCACTCCCGCCCCCATCAATGCCACCACCACCAGATCCAGACTGGGTTTGAATTAGAATATAGAGAGGCTTTTTCCACTCTGTGACATTCTGAACATGTTCTAAGCTCCTTGAATCTCAGTTGTTCTCATCTTCAAAGTCAATTCCAGCTCCAGTCAAATTCAACTCCAAAGTCGTGAGGATCAGAAGTAATGCATGTCCAGTGGCCTAGGACAGCCACTAAATCTACATTGAAAGCACTAAATCTACATGCCAGCCACTATTCAGAGGCAAGATTAGTTCAGAGAAAACTAACTGCATGGCTCAGTAGTGAATCATTTCACTGGGGGCAAAAAAAGGCAGGAGAAAGTCCTCACCCCCGAGTTTTGGGGCACTAGGCCATCTTGAGGAAAGAATATAAACTCAGTAACCACTGGGGTCTCTTTTCTCTGGCCGTCCCCACCCTACCCTGTCCTGCCAGAATGTTCTGATGGCTTAGCTCCCTTGTTCTCCATTCAGCGTCCCACAACCCTATGAGACACACTGTTAGCAAAGTAGTGAATTTGCTGGAGGAAATGCTTCTATTCTTCTTCCATCACTTGTTGTAACAAATACGCGCATGATGACAGCCAGATCTGCCCTGCCAAGTTCCTGCAGCCCGGAGCATTCTGGAGAGAGAGGTGCCAAAAACTAGAGAGTCCTCTCCAGCTTCCTCTAACTCTCGCCCCAGCTCACGGTCTTGGTGACTGACTTTAACCTGAGCTGACTGAGCCTAGACAAGCAGTGCAGCACCATGGTGGTCTACCTGCCGACCTCTCTTCATTCCTTCTTCCTTCCATCCACCCCGGGCCTTGAGCCCCTAAACTCTTGCTGTGTCCACAATGGCACTGATCCCCAAGGGGGTCCCCACAGTCCACACAACCTCCTTGCTCCTCCAGCCCTCTGCCCACATTCTGTCCTCCGGGAGGGTGCTGCCCCTGGCAGACAATTGCTCGTGACCTGCCAGCGGCATCACTCGGTGTACATGCCAAACCCCATCTCCTCCCTCTCCCTCTCGGCATGCCAGCCTCCTCTGACAAGGAAGGGTAAAGACCCTCCAGGGTTCTTAAGAACATCAATATGTTTTGTATTTAATGTGCTGGCTCTGTTACAGCAAATTAAAGCGAGGGGGCCGGGAAGAAGGGAACACGGCTCGCCGTCCGTCCCTGGTGGAGCAGGAGGCTGTGGAAACGGCCCTCCAGTGTGGAGAAGGAGTGCACATCCCACTCCCCGGCAGGAGCAGAGCAGACATTAGACAAAGCCCCGAGTCTTAATGGGACACATCCGGCAAACATCTGAGCTTGGGCCTTCAATCACAAGCGCTGCAGGATTTAAAAATGAATAAACTTCACATTGTGTTTCTCTTATTTATCCTTTATGCAAATTGTCCCTGGGAGGACCCATTACTCGCACTGCATGGGGACAGCAGCGGCCGGCTTCGAGGCTTGAAGGGCCACTTGCAAGCAATTCCTGGCATGCCAGGCCCATCCTGGTGCTTTACAGAGGGAGAAAAAGTGATCGTAAAAGGGAAATAAACAGATTCTGAGCAGTTGGCTCCTGCCGTAAGCACAGGCACAGACGTGCAAACGCACACACATCCACACCCCAACCCACCACGTACACACAAGGACCTCACTTACGCCACTGTCGACAAGTGAGCATATGCCATCTCTCCAAGTACCGTTTTTACTACTAACGGTTTTATACTTGTCTGTCTCCAGAATCTGTTCAACACCAAACCCTGATAATTCAGAGTTTTCGATGGCTGATTTTTTAGACATGGATGGCCAGACCTTTCTTCCTAGTTCATCTCTTGGCTCTAGGTGTCGTTGAGAATGGGTTCTGACCTAATAACTCTAACGGTGCACAACTCTGCTCAGCCCCACACCGTCCTCGACGCCATTGCTATGTCTGGGCCCACTGTTGTAGGCACTGGGTCAATATCATTGAGGATCTCCCTTATTTTATTTCTATTCTATTCTATGCTATGCTATGCTATGCTATATTTTATTTTCTATTTTAATTTTTGCTAAGCCTCCACGTATCCAAGCATATGTCCTTTCCCTCCTGATAACATGCCCAAAACGTGTGCGATGAAGTCTCACCATCCTCACTTCTGAGCAGCACCTAGTTGGTTATACTTCTCCCTAGACAGATTGGTCCATGGTCTTAGTCTTGGATTGATGAGACACGTCCATGCACGTAAGGGCCAGTCCTAACTAGCAGGACCAAAATAGGCAAGCTAATTGGTGCTGCTTGCAGGGAACAAGGCCTCCCGCAGAGAAGCCAAAAAAGAAGGCAAGTGGGCCAGCTCTGAAGGAGTCTCAGAGGTTGCCAAGGTGGCTGGGCCTCAACCCAGCTCATCTATGTAAATTCAGGGGAGCAATTTGCATCGGGGAAAATGTAATTACCCAAATTGGAACGGGGCCAGGACCTCATTGCCTGGACTAGGAACATGTAAGAGGATTCTTCAGAAGGTGAAAGCCGCCTCTTTTTCCTTTCTCGGCCTCCCCAGACCTCCCTGTGTCAGAATAGCACAGTCTAGGAAATGACAACATTCTGTTGAGACTCCCACCCAAAGGCCTTGGCTACACCCCAGTCCTGTAGCTCCAGGCAAGGGAAACTGGTGCCCTGAAGTCCTTGCTGCTGGGAGGGAGCTTGGAGTTCTGTATCCTCACACTCCTGCCTCTGTTCCTTGCCAATGGTAAGACTTGAGCTTGTGAGTATTGTGCTTGCTTTGTTTCATAGGTTGTCTTTTAGCTGATAACTGGCTGCTGACTTCCTGGGAAGAGCCCCCAAACCAAGTGGCCTTTGACCCAAAGAGACAACACAAAGGCAGTGCATCAACAAGCACCAATCCTAGGAGGCAGGTGGGAACCATCTGTGAAATAAAACTCTGGGCAAGAAAGAGGGTACCATCTTGAGCAAGTCCCTTGATCGCTCTTGGCATTGGAGTTCCCATGTACAGACCAAGGGAGTGGAATGTGATGACCTCCAAATATCAGACTGCGTCTTCCATGACCTCCTATGTCTATTATGAGACAAATGGATAAATGACCTGCACAAACACAGCATATAACCTGAGAAAACCAATCTGTTCCTCTGGCAGTTTCTCTGGCAGTCTGTGGCGTGGGACTCTCTCTCCATGGCCTCCACATATCCAGTATCAAGGAGTTCAGCCAAGTTGTAAAACAATACAATGGCAAGACCATTTTCATCTACTTAAGGGGTTCTAAGGGAGCTCTGGTGGCTTTGAACTTGTCAGAGATTTTATCTCACTGGAGCCACAACTGATGCCAATGGAAAGAGCAAACAACAGTCAACACATGGCATTCAGAAAATCTGCTACAAAGGCCCTTTTTACTGTGTTAAAGAGCAAAATGTCACTTTGAAGCCTATGGTGCACCTGAGCCAAGTTATTCTCGATTGCCTTATATGCTTTGTGTTCTCATGGCCCAGCCTGTAAAGAGTTGTGCTGTTACCCTGGAGGAGGCACCTCTCTAGTGTCTCGAAGCCTCAGGAGAAAAATGGGCCGTCTCCTCCCCTGCAATTTACAGCCTCCAAAAACCCACTGGAGGGTCAGCTATGAGTTGGTTCCATGAGCAATGAGTCCTTGAGTGCATGGATTCTAAGGACGGCAGAAGGAGCCCTGGAGGCCTAGTATCTGACTCAAAAGCTGCTAAGTGAAGGGTTAGTCATTCAAATCCACCAGTCATTCCAAGGGGAAAAGATAGACCGTCTCCTCTCACAAAGATCTGCAGTCTTGGAGACCTGATGGAGGATCACTGGGAATTGTACTTGATTCATTGGCAGGGCGTTTGGGGTATGAGGACAGGTACTCGAGGAAAAAAACTAGTGCCCTCCTGTGTGCTGGCCGAACCAGTCTCATAAGAGTCTGAAATACATTGTTGTTATTGTTGTTCTGTGCTGTCATGTTGGAACTAACCCATAGCTGACCGTCTAGCAGGTTTTCAGAGGCCATTAACCTCCCAGGAGGAAACTGCCCATCCTTGTTCTGCAGAGCAGCTGGTGGATTTGAACCGTGTGCCTTTGGGATTACAACATAGCTTCTTACCACTAGGCCACCAGTGCTCCCTTCTGAAACACATTAGTGCAGGATATATATGTTCAATGGTAAAGAGCTGCGCTGCTAAATAAAAGGTACGCTGTTCAAATCCACCAGCTGTTGCATGGGAGAAAAATGGGCAATCTCCTCTCATGTGATTTACTGCGTGATTTACTGGAGGGCCAGCTACGGGTTAGTTCCAACTCAAAGGTGCATAACAACAACTGCCCAGGGGGAGAAATGCTTTATTGAAAATATCTGTCATAACTTTGGAAAAAAGTTGAAAGTAATTGCGTGCACTACTTAAATCTGGAACCCTTAACAACTAGTTGAACCAAATGTCTTCAGGCTGGCTTTGTGAAATGCTGTTCACTGGAGGTTAATATTTCACGATAGCAATTTTACAACTTTTTCTCAACTTCTTAAACATATTCTAGAAACTGCATAGTTGCTAATTAAGATTATACATATATCATATATAATGACACGTAAAGACCACCACAGCCACATTTCTGTTGGCACAAGGTGAATCTGAAATTCCAAGAAGACTTTATCTTCCAGGAGCCCCTGCATGCAAGGATGTTAAGTGAAAGGTCGTTGGTATCAAGTCCATTCAGACACCTCAGAAGACAGCCTGGTGGTCTGCTTCAAACATTGAAACGCCAGAGAGCTCAGTTCTACCAGGGGGTCTCCTTCCATGAGTGGGCTGTGACTGACGCCAGCAAAAAACATTTCCTGATAACATTGCTACTCTACAGCAAAACCAGGAAATGTTCTAGCCCTCCACATCGCCATCCTTTCTTCCCATCCAACAAGAAAGTACGTTCACTGCCAGATACTGGGAGGAGAGGGGCTGGCAATATAAAGGTAATTAAGACTCACCTCTGCCTTGGGTAGTCACCTTGTGTAAGGCCCAAGTAGCTTCCTACCGCTATATTAGCACAACATTCCTGCAGGTTCTATCCTGGGGTAACCCAGCCCTTCATGATCCGCATGCTGGAAAGGGAGTGCTTTGTTTAAAGGGCTCTTGTTTGATTTCCAAAGCCAGCACAGACTCTTCTGGGAAACAGTGGGAGACTGTTCCACGCATGGAGAAGTGCCTTTGCTCAGGGCAAAATCTGCTGCCTGGTGAACTGCTCTCCTTCCCTTTGTGTGTGTGATAAGAGGGAACCATTAAGCTTTAACAATGCAGAAAATAAATCCCCATTAAAATATACGCACCTGAAAGAGCCTTCTCAGCCAACCTACAGAGGAAGGAGAAACCTGAAGCTACTTCTCTCTGTCCATCACTCACCTGACTCTCCTTCAAGACCAAACTACCAAAACCCCACAACCATTGCCATGAATTCAGGGCAACTCTCCCCTAGGTTTCTGAGTAAGTCTTCATGGGAGCAAATTACAGAGCAGCTTGTGGATTCGAAGTGCTGACCTTTTAGTTAGCTGACCAACACATGGCCCGCTCTTCCATGGAGGCTCCTTAAGACAAGTGAGGAGTTCTTATTACAGGAAGTGGGTCTTGATCCCTGTCCAGCTTCATGAGATCTGACACCCCTCCAATCACCCACATAAAAACCAAGTGTATCACCATCAAGTTGACGTTGAATCATAGTAGCCAGATAGGACAGAGTAGAATTGCCTCATAGGATTTCCAGGGCTGTATTTTTTTTTGTTAAATATTTTTATAGGTTTCCATAAAATAATTCCTTTGCATTATGTTTCATTCATATACATTGTGTTTTATACAATTTTTCATTTGCATTATGCTTCTTACAATCACTCATATATATTCTATATTTTTAATTGGTTTGCTTACAAAGTTTACATATATAGCATCTCACTATTGTTATTCACACTGTGTTTCATGCGATCATTCTCATGCATTATGTTTTATAAAATCAATCACCATTGGACCTTTCCTGTCATTACCCTGATATTTTTCACCCAGATCCTTCCCATTTGCTTCCCCCCATCCCTACACCCACCAAACTGTGCAGCCAGGTGCTTTCACCCCTACCTATCCTCACCCCTTTGCACCCCTTTCCCCTCCCTTCCTTGAGCTCCCACACGTTTTACTAGTTATCCTTCTATTTTTTCAATAATGGTCTTATGCAGTATTTGTCCTTATGAGACTGCATTAGTTCACTCAGCATAATGCTCTCCAGCCTCTCCCAAGTTATGAAACTAGTCTGCCATATGTTTCTCCTGCCCCGTGAAGCACAACTACCCGTACAGCACAACTCAAAATGAGGATAAGAGCTGCGAGCATCCATTAATAATGGGAACATGGAATAATACATGAAGTATGAATATAGGAAAATGAGGTGTTATCAAAGTTTGAATGAAACTCATAAAGACAGATGTTCTAGGCATTAATGAACTAAAATGGACTGCTACTGGCATCTTTGAAACAGATAATCATATGATCTTTTATACAGACAATGACAAATTGAAGAGAAATGGGATCACATTCATCATCATAAAGACTATTTCAACATCTATCCTGAAGAACAATGCTGTCAGTGATAGGAGAAGATCTGTGCACATACAACAAAGACCTGCTAATAAGGCTGTTATTCAAACATGTACACCAACCACTAAAGCCAAAGGTAAAGAAATTGAGGGTCTCTAAGAGAGCTCTGGTGGCCTAGTGGTAAGAAGCTGTGCTGCAACCCCAAAGGCATGAAGTTTGAATTCACCAGCTGCTCTGTGGGAGAAAGATGGGCAATCTCTTCCCTTGTGATTTACTGCCTCCAAAAACCCACTAAAGGGTCAGTTACAGGTTGGTTTCTATTCAATGATACACAACAACAACAACGGGCAAAATAGTGACTGATACAAGCAGCATCAAAAAGGGTAGAAATATTGCAAAGAGTTAATGTACCACAGAGAACTGGTTAACACTGAACCACTTCAGGAAACAGCACATGACCAAGAACCATCAGTACAGAAGGTAGAAATTAGTATTGGCACAAACTAAGACTCCAGGAATTGATAGAATACCAATTGAGCTGTTTCAATAAACAAAGGCAGTTCATGTATATGTGCCAAGACATTCAGGGTAAACATACCATTATTCTCCAGTGCTCCACGAGCAAGAGCACATATAGCCTTTCTACCTGAAGACACTATAATGAAACTCATCAACAGGCATTTGCTGGTCCTTCTCTGTGCATGTACTGGGATAGATTCTTACGGCTGTTGATAGCAACCATCAAGTTTATCTGAGCTCATGGTGACTCCATGCACAGTAGAAGCAGATCACTGTGGTTCCTAGGACTTTGATATGCTGATGTTCAGAAGCAGATTACCAAGACTTTATTCCTAGTCTCTTTGTCTGAAAGTTCTGCTAACACCTATCGATATCACTGCAATACACAAGCCTCCACCGACAAATGGGTCCTGGCTATGCTTGAGACGCAGTGGCTGCAAATAAGGACTTTCAAGTGTTTCTGCCTGAGGAAAGGCAGGACATGTCAGTAAAGAGAAGTGTGATTATATGAATGGCAAATGAGTGGCCATTCTGGCTCAAGTCTAAACCTGGGCTTTGTTTAAACATCTCCTTGACCTTAACCTCTCACTTGCAAGGAACACCAAGTCCTTTTGATTTTTATCTTCCAGACACTTCTCCATTCAACCTCTTTACCACACCGCTTCATTGATGGTATCTAGTCAGAACCGACTCATAACTGACCCTCCAACAGGCTTTTAGGGATGATAAACCACAGAGGAGGAGACTGTTCATCTTTCTCCCACATAGCAGCTGACACATTCGAACTGTCTGCCTTTGGGTTGGCAGCACGACTCCCTATCCATTAGGTTTCCAGAATGCAGACCTAATTATTCCTTATTTGAATTCATGTAAAGAGCTCTGAATTGTACTTCCTAACTCAGGTCTTATTCCTTCTACCTTATTCCTTCTACTCTATTCTTTAAATTATAGCCAGAGTGTGAATTTCTCTGGCTTTCCTATGATCTGAACACTATACAACTAAAAATAATTTAAAAACATAAGGAGAAAATTTTAAATATAGGCTTTAGAAAGGTCTTTCTAAAGAGGACATAAAATAGGCAAGCCATAAAAAGGAAAAAGTAGAAAAGGATGATAAATTTGGATACATAAAATTAAATTTTTCCGCTTGGGGAAAAAGTGCCATAAACAAGTCAAAAGACAAACAGCAAAAGTTAGAAAAAGTATTTTCAATATAAATGACAAACCACTAATAGCCTAAATATATAAATGAGGACTACAAATCAATAAGCAGAAAACCCAACAATCCAACACAAAAACTGACAAGGGAACATGAATAGAAAATGAAGTATAGATGATGTTTAAAAGTATGAGAAGAAATTCCAACACATGATAAGAAAAATGCCAATTTCTCTCAAATAATATTTCACCGGGTTGACCAAGTTTTAAAAAAGCCAAACACTTTATCAATAAAAAGACCAGGCTTACTGGTAGAGACTGGTGGAGCATGGGAGACAATGGCCCTTGGGGTGCCCTTTAAACCTGGAACTAGATTAACTTCAGCCAAAGAAGGGACAGATCTATAAAGTGACTTTAACACCAGGGAGGAACATGCTTCTCAGAATAATGAATCAGCAGAGACCAAAAGGGAAGCATTTGCTCAAAACAAAGCTCAGCTGGCAGGAAAACAAGAAAAGGCAAATGGAAAGGGTAACAACAGGAAGGAGGTGGAAAGAGTGTTGCATGGGACTGCAGTCAATCTCAGTCTCATGAAACAAAATGTGTCTAAGTTGATAAACAGAAAATAAACTTGCTCTATGCACTTTAATCTTGTTGATGTTGTATGCCATCGAGTCACCTGTGACTCACAGTGACCTTTGTGCAGCAGCTCTGAACCTTGCCTAT
Source organism: Elephantulus edwardii (assembly GCF_000299155.1). Taxonomy (NCBI): domain Eukaryota; kingdom Metazoa; phylum Chordata; class Mammalia; order Macroscelidea; family Macroscelididae; genus Elephantulus; species Elephantulus edwardii. The sequence continues at coordinate 1,341,139 of NW_006399853.1, forward strand.
CCTGAGCCAGTCTCACTAATTCCAACATAACCAACCCCCATAGCCCCAGTTACTGTATCAATCCATCTCATCCGGGGTCTTCCTCTCCTGCACTGTCCCTCCACCCTTCTGAGCATGCACAGAGAAGGACCACCCTTCTCCAAGGACTGGTCTCTCCCGGCCACGAGCCCAAAGTATGTGAGATAGAGCTTCAAAGTTCTAGTCTCCAAGGAGAAAGTTAGTTTCACTCTCTCCATGTTTAAGTCCCTTCTCCAGCACCACAACTCGAAAGCATTAATTCTTCTTCTGTCATCCTTAGTCATTGTTCAGCTCTCTAAAGCATAGCAAGTAATTGCGAAGACACTTTAACCTAAAATGCAATTAAAAGGTCTTTAAAAAATGACAATAATTTTTTTCAAATTTGCTTTGTTTACTTTAACTTAAACAACAATTAAAAGGGGTTTCTTTTAATTAATAAGGAAACAAACTCTCAAAGACTACTTTTAGGAATGCACTGTTTGAAAAACTGTATGTACCAATTTTTTTTTAAAGCATAGAAATGTTGAAATTATAAAGCTATAAAAGTGTTCAATAAGTGCAGATTTAGTTACATGTATACAAACACAAAAGTATTTTAACTGAAGAAGCTCTGGTGTCCTAATGAAAAAGAAGCTGCTCTGCAAACCCAAAGGCACGAGGTTCGAATCCACCAGATGCTCTACTGGAGAAGGAAGGGCATTCTCCTGCTGTGTCAGTCGGGTCCAATTTGATGGTACACAACAAGAAGAAGGAAGAAAAAAATTAAAATTAAAATATATTAACTAAAAACATTAGTCATTTCTTTCTCAGCAACTGATTAAACAAATTATTATTCGTTGTATACAGTCAAGTCAGCACAGACCCATAGCTGACACTCCAGCAGGGTTTAGAGGCAAGCTAAATGCCACAGGAGCATGCATAACTACAGAATGCCACATTCATGCTGGGAAAAGCAGAGGGTCGGATAAGGAGAGAAAGACCCTCAACAAGATGGATTGGCTGCAACAACAGCCGTGAGAGCATCCGAGATCTTGAGGGTGGGCAGGATGGAGCAAGGTTCAGGTCTATCCACAGGGTTGCTAGGAGGTGAAGTTGACTAGATGTTACCTAACAACAATAACCCAGCTATTAAAGATAATGAGTGGGACACGAAGAGGAAAGGCTGTATGACTACATGACTAGCCTGAACAATCCCCGTGAGTTAGTAATAGTGATAAAAGGAATAGTTGTATATTATCTACTATATCTCAGATACTATTTTAGAAGCCTTAGACACTCACATATTGTTTCATACTGCATAGTATATTTATATATAGGACACTTTGCTGGTGCTATGGTTAAGGCATTCCTCCGACAACTAAAAGGTTGATGGTTCAAATCTACTAGTTGTTCTGTGGGAGAAAAGTACTTCTCTTAAAATTTACCTCTTTAGAAACCCTATGGAACAATTCTACTCTGTCTTACAGGGTTACTCTGAGTTGATGGTAGTGTGCCTGGGTTATATTTATATATGCTTTGTATTTTTTAGGAGTTTTGATTGCATAAGTCATTACATGCTAGTCTGTTGACCTGAAGAAGGTCAGCGGTTCAAATCTACCAGAAAATCAGAAAGACAATTGATTTGTCTCCTCCTGTAAAGATTAACCACCTCAGAAAACTGACGCAGAGTCTCCATGAGCCATTTGATTCTTACATAGTCCTATCATATAGCTCTTGTTAAAATTCCTGTTGGAAAAACTGAGGCGCTGTTGTTGTTAGGTGCCAAGAAGTGGAGCACCACTCATAGTGACTCTATGAGCGACAGATTTGAATCCTGTCCTATCCTGTGCCGTCCTCATCATCTCTAACCCACTTCAGCCCATTGCTGCAGTCACCGTGTCAATTCACCTGCTTGAGGGTCTTCCTCTCTTTTGCTGTCCCTCTACTTTCCCAAGCATAATGTCCCTCCCCAAGGAATAGGCTCTCCAAGCAACATGCCCAAAGTAAAAATAAGTAATTTAACCACTGTAAATGTGCACACAAAGAGAGAGATATTCAGCCATTTCTCTCACCAATTTCTTGACTTTTTATCAAATCTGTTTTCTAATTAAGTGATTTTTATTTTGTTGTTGTTGTTATGTGTCGTTGAGGCACTTGTAACTCACAGTGATCCTTCGTACAATAGCTCTGACTCAAGCTGTATCCTGAGCCAGCCTCATTGTCTCTGACACACCCACCCCACGACCCTAGTCACTGAGCCAATCCATCTCATCCAGTGTCTTCCTCCCTTGCACTCTCCCTCCACCGTTCCCAAGCATGATTCCCCTCTCCAAGGACTGGTCCCTTCTTGCAACATGTCCAAAGTATATGTCAGTCGGAGCCTCAGAATTCTTGCTTCCAAGGATGTGGGAGAAGGACGGGCAATCTCTAAGCATTTAGTTTCATGTGATTCCCCACCCCCACCCCAGTTCTAGAATTTCCATTCAGTTGGTATTTAACATGTATTTTTCTTCTATATTAAAATGCTCAATATTTTAATCCTCAGCTCTGGTGGTGGTGTGGCAGGAAGCTGCGCTGCAATCCAGAAGGCATGAGGTTCAAGACCACCAGCTGCTCTAAGGAAGAAAAATGTACAATCTCCTCCCATGTGATTAACTGCCTCTGAAAACCAGCGGAGGGTCAGCTAGGGGTCAATCTGACTTGATGATACTCAACAACAACAACAACAACAAAGATAGATCAGTAATGTAGTTGTTGTTAAATGTTATCAAATCAGCAGCAACTCACAGCAACCCAATGCACAATAGAATGAAACTTTGTTATTGTACCTTCTTCACAATTTCTGCTCTGCTTAAGTTCATCATTCATCATCGTGTCATCTGGTTGAGGATCTTATTCTTTATTTGTTGACTATATTTCTCTAAGCATGATATCTCTGTTCAGCTGCTGAGGTTTCCTGGCAACATGCCTAAAGTATGTGAGATGACACTTTACCGTCATGCCTTCCAAAGAGCGCTCTGACTACACAGCTGCAAAACAGTTGTGTTTGTCCTCTTGAGAGGCCTTGGGTTATTAAATCTTTTTACCAATACCACAGTTAAAAGCATCAACTCTTCTTCAGGATTCCTTGTCCGTTGTCCTACTTGCACATGCATGTGAAGCAACTGAAAACACTATGGTTTGGCTGGGTGTACCTTAGTCTTTAATGTGATAGATTTGATCTTTAATACATTAAAGTAGATTTGACCACTGCAACACATTTTTTGCTTTTTCTGGGTGCTGATTGTGGATCCAAGTAAAATTAAATTCTTGACAGCTTCAATCTTTTCTCTATTTATAATGTTTATATTTATTGGTTCAGGTTTCTTTATGTTGAGATGTGTTCTATACTGAAAGCTATATAGTCTTTGTTCTTCATCAATAAGTGCTTCAAGCCTTCATTTTCTATGTTTATGAAGAAGAGTATTAATGATTTAAAGTTCAAGTTAATACTTGTATGCTTTAGGCCTATTTCTAGTATCGGTTTATGTCTTTTTTCTATTTTAAAATAAGGTTTATTTTTATAATAGTTACATATGTACAAAAAATTATACTACAGAGTTCTTATATACTATACATCCCATTTCCTCTATTATTAACGTCTTACATAACTATGATACTTTTGTCACAGTTAATAGCCATTATTGGCAATTATTATCAACTAAAGTTCATACTATATTCACATATCTTTCTTAACGTCCTCTGTCTAGAATTTCATGCAGACTGGCACATTACATTTATTTAAATTTGTCTTAATTACAAAAAGGTTTTTTTAATTAATTTTAATGAAAGTTTTACAGAGACTTAGGATTTCCACTCATTTATTGTTGCACTTTTCTCCCTGCCCACCCCTCCCCCCCCAATTCATTCTTCTCCTTGAAAAGTAAAAGAAAAACCTCTTTCATTGTTATGCAGTCCTCCCCACAAGTCCATTCCACTGTGCAGCCGTCATTCTGCATTCCTGTCATGACAGTTCTCGCCCTCATCTGTTTCAATGCAGTATACATCATTCCTCCCCTCCTTCTTTGTCTTCCTTCAACCCTGATTTCAGTCCCATTTTACAAGAGTGGCCCTATGCAATATTTGTCCTTTTGTAACGGAGATACTCCACTCAGCATAACGTCCTCCAGGGTCACCCATTTTGTATAATATTTCATGAGTTCCTTGTTTTTCAATGTGGCATAGTATTCTTTGTGTGAATATACCAGCACTTCTCTAGCCATTTTTTTGTTATGGGCACTTGGGTTGTTTCCATCTCTTGCTATTGTGAACAAAGCCACAATAAACATGGGTGTACAAGTGGTTTATGTCTTAATCTTATACAACTGGTTCTTTTTGATAGGTGTCAAATGTATATATGTAAAAATGTGGAGATAATCATAATGCAAAGATTTATTTTTGTTTCGGGGAGGGCAGGTAAATAGCACTAATGTCTCCAGATTACCTTAATCCAATCAGGAATTTAAACGCCTCAAAGTCATACTTGAATCCCTGTTTGAACTGATTTTTACTCTTAAGGTCTGTTGAAAGCAGTGGCCCTCCTTCTGGGTAAACTCTGGGCTTTCACTTTCTGTTTGTAGCTCTCTGAGTCTGTCAAAACTCTGATAAATTTCTTAATCTATCTCTCTCACTACTTCCTAAAAATTTTTATTTTACTTTTTATTATTAATTTTAATGAAAGTTTACAGAGACTTTGGATTTCTATTCATTCATTGTTTCCCTTTTCTCCCTGCCTAGTTCCCTCCCCCCAGTTCACTCTTCTCTTTGAAAAGTAAAATTCTTTCATTGTTATACAATCCCTCCCCCCAAGTCCACTCCACTTATGCAGCTTTCATTCTGGACTCCTATCATGACAATAATACCTAATCACATATCCCTTTTAAAGAGTTCTTTCACTCATCTGTCTCAATGAAGTATACATAATTTATCTCTCTCACTACTTTTAAAAGTCTTGAGGGTAAAACTGGCTTCAATTCTTAAATTTTTAACCCTCTTGTCTTCCTTCCTTTGCTCTATCTTAATTTTTTAATTCTTTAATATCTTAAAAGCACAGCAATGTCTTCAAAGGAGTCTTTAAATAATATTTAGTGTTTCTAGCTGTTCTTTCTTAGAGGAGGGGTTGTTGTTGCTCTTGTGAGGTGCCTTTGAGTCAAGCATGACTTACAGTGACCCTGTGAACAATTGATCCTTTCCAGTGCCAACCTACCAATCTCTGACACATTGTTCAAGCTCATTGAGGAGTTCTCATGACCTGGTGGTAAGGACTGGTGCTCTGTCAACCCTTAGACACATGGTTCAAATCCATCAGCTGCTCCAAGAGAGGAAGATGGTAAATTTCTTTCCGTGCAATTTACAGCCTCTGAAAACCTGCTGGAGAGTCAGCTACGAGTCAGTTCTGACTCCACAGCACCTAACAACATCCCCATTATCGCCAAGGGCAGACACTTTTCATGTTTATATAATTATTATCATGTACTAGAAATGCCTCACATTGTACTTAGCACATAGGAAGTGTTCAATACTTGCTAAAACTGACCTACTACTGGAGGGAGGAGGCCTTGGGTCACTTGACGAACAAGGAAGGGCTTCTCAGAGAAGTCACCTTAAACAAGCAGAGAGGAAGGGAATGTGCAGTACTGGCAGGGCATGGGGAATACATGGAGCTGAAGGCAGGCAAGCTCATTTCTATTAGTGAACAGCTCTGGTGGTGAATATAAAGTACTTGGGTGTTTTTGAAGACAAATTCCCTAAAATCACACTCAGTAGGTCGCGTATCCCCCCTATCCGGGGCCATAACTTCCCCAGATGTTAATGAGTACTTCTAGCCCTGATCAAGGGGAGAGAGAACCCTATGGGTTTATAAAACATGCAGATGACTGGTTCTTAACGAATGCAAAATGTCAAACAAAAGCAGCATCACAGGCTAGTTACTCATGCATAGGAAAGTTCCCAGGGAAAAAAGGAGCAAATAAATAGGGGGGAAAAATACCTTGGCTGGAACCATTCCTAATAGGCAATGGACAATTGGGAACAGTAGGGGTTTGCAGGGACACAGGAGCAAATAGCAAATACATTTGGAAAATATCCTAGGCAGTGAGATCAAGGAAGGAGCAAATGGCCCCCTGGCTTTTGTTTCTATTAAGACCTGGGGCCTGTTCTTAACCTTCCCCTGAGATAAATGTATGGGGCTAAGCCTTTGTTTGGTTGGTTGGTTGTCTGTCTCTGATGGGGCAAGGAGGAAAGAGAAGACTTGGGTGTTCAGACACCAAGAAGAGAGTTCTAGAAATACGCCCACGGGACTTGTATGTGCCATGTTATGAGTTAGAAGCCACTGACTTGAATATTGCCTTCCTTGCACAGGGACAAGGCTCAACTTGACCTTGGACATCACAAATAGTTAAGTGCTACTCTGCTAATGGGTTAGAGGCTCAAATCTACCCAAAGGCACCTTGAAAGAAACACAGCTTTACTGTAAGACACATGGATTCATCATGATTCAAACCAACTCTTCACAATTGGGTTTTTGTTTGTTTGTATTTGCTCATTTTTTATTTCTATCCAGACCTCCTATTCTCATATTATTGTTGTTGTTGTTGTTGTTATGTGCAGTCGTATCAGAACTGACTCATAGCTGACACATCAGTGGATTTTCAGAGATAGTTAATCTCATAGGAGGAGATTACCTATCTTTTTCAGAGCAGCTGGTAGATTCGAACCATGTTCTTTTGGGTTGGCAGCACAACTCTTTACCATTAAACCACCAAAGCCCCCTCATATCCTCATACAAACTCAAATGTAGGGTCTGAGCACTATTTCCAAATGTGTCATTGTGTTTGTGTATGGATGAGTGTGTGTTAAAGACAATCATCTATTAAGGGTGAAGAGATTTTTTAACCTCATCTTGGCATGCCTTCATTTTTTTACATACACTCATAGCTTCCACCTCCTTCAGCCCTTGTCTACTAGGCTCGCTTTCTGCTCAGGTGGTGGAGATGGTGATGTTAGCGGCACTGGGAGGGCACCCAGCCCCCTGCATGTCCCCTTCAATCCTCACACCCCTGCTTAATGACGCCTGGAGTCCCTTTGTCAGGGAGCACTTGCTTCCTTTCCATACTGTGAAATGAGCCTTAAGTTGCAAACTCTTGAGAGAGAGAGACACCCCAAGGCTTCCCTTTGCCTTAGAGGTGTCAGCAAATATCTCAGAGCTCTTGGTGGTAGAAGCAGGCTCTCTTGCAGTAATTCTCCTGATGTGGGTAGCCCCAGAAACCCCCTCTTGTCATGAGCAGAGGTGGACAAGCTGCCTAGTCTACAGGCTTCACTAGAATGTCTGCAATATTCAGGGAGAGTCTGTGAAATCTCATGTTTCATCTCCAGATTTCCTGCCTGTTTTGTCCTCTACTGTGCCATGTTAGAGAGGGTGAGCACAGGTGCCAAGTAATGAGGAGACTTTAGGAAGACACATGCCCTCTAGGGAAGGAAAGACAAACCCTACAGATTCCAGGAGCCACCACTTCAGTGAATGTTGTCCAGTGATCAAGAGAATTCCTCCAAAGCTAATAACAAGTTGTTGCACCTCCCACCATCAAGTAAGGAGCACAGTGCTGATAAGCCTTCTCCACTCGGGAGTCAGTGTGTTGCAATTCCAAGTACTACTACAACCCTACAGCCAAAGGTCATGGAAGGCCACAGTGTGAGTAGTCCTACCATTTAAGCCTTACAACTCCATACATCCTGTTGTTGTTCTTGGTAGGTGCTGTCAAGTCAAGTATGAGTCACAGTGGTCATGTGAACAGCATGTGTCCTATCTTGTGCCATCCTCATGATCTCTGACACACTAGGTAGAGCCCATGGCTGCAGTCACTGTGCCAATCCACCTGATTGAGGGTCTTTCTACCATCTGCTGTCTCCCACCTTTCCAAGCATGATGTCCTCCATGGAATAGCCTTTTCCAGTAACATGCCCAAAGTATGCAAGACGCAGCTTCACCATCCTTGCCTCCAAGGGTCATCCTGGATACCATTTCTCCAAAATATATCTATTTGTTCTTTTGGAATTCCAGAGAATATTGACATCGTGATCCCAGCAATGAAGTCTTGTGTGTCAGAGATAATGATGACAACACAGGATAGAACAAGTTCAGGTTGACTTACTGCTCATGGAGTCACTATGTGTCACACTTGACTCAATGGTATCTAACAACAACTGTAATAGATTGATTCTGACTCTCATCAGCCCTATAAGACAGCAATCCTACAGTACTTAGCATTACTGCCCCAGAAGGTTTCCAAGGCCATAAACCTTACAGGCACAGAGTATGCCATCTTTCTCCTGAGGAACTGCTATTGGTTTGAACCAACAACCTTTCATTCAGGAGCCCAACATTTAACCCACTGGAGTTCCGGGGTCATGGATAAAATGTCATTACCACTCACACAATGATTTTAGAAAGAAACTTATACAATAAATGAGGAGCTATCCAGTAAATGAATCACTCAGAAATGTGCATATGGGATAGCTAAGATAAATGAAAAAACAGATTAACGTAACATCTGTATATTAACATTGCCATAAAATGGGATGATAATGGGGATTATCATGTAAGATATTATAAAACGATGATCAGGAACATTACGCCAATTATTGAAAACCACACCTCTGATTGAGAGCTGTTTCTTAGTTGCTGCTTTTTCTGTTGCACGATCCCCCTCCCGCCCTGCAATCCTGGTCAGATATGAAGGGCCTTTTCTGCGTGTGGTAAATGACCTTTGGTTCTCTCACAATCTAACCCCAACTCAAGAACACCTTGGCTTTAGTTGATCTTATTGTAAGAATCTGTGTAGTAAAAATGGGTAAGTGCTCAACTGGTTCTGAAATCCAGAGAAATCCAGGGGCATTTTACAAGAAAAACTTTAAGATCTACTTCCAAACACCATGGTTGTTGAAATTCATATGCCTAGTTCGACTCTGACAGAGGTTAAGTTTGACTCAACTTGATGGCATTTGGTGTTTCTTCTCTTATTGTCACTACTAACAATGGGCTGTGTGACACGACGGCTTGTGCTTACTGTGTGTTAAACTCCTAGAAATGTCTAGAAATGGGGAAATTCCCCAGTATGGCAGAGCTCAAGGAACTAGGACACCATATCTGACGTCTTAGGATATTAACAGCAAAAATAGCAGTCATCAGCTTCGCATTTTACATTTTTTAAAAAAACTTTTCAACTTTCTTTCCTACCTGATCTTTATGAACTCCCTATAAAATGTGTGTGTGTGTGTGTG
>NW_006399853.1:1352328-1358818 GCF_000299155.1 Elephantulus edwardii
GTAATCGGGATGGGTGTGTCAGAGGCAATGCGATTGGCACAGGATAGAGCAGGGTTTAGGGCTGTTGTACATAGGGTCGCTATGAGTCACAAACAACTCGATGGCACATAACAACAATAACAACAACAACCACAACAAAATAAAACTAGAAGCCAACCACAGAAAGATCTCTGAGAAACTCCCCAAATAACTGAAAATTAAATGTATACTTTGAAACAACTCAAGAGTCAACGAGGAAGTGTCTTAGGAAATGTAAAAACATTTTAAACTAGATTAAATGAAAAGAAAAATTTTTAAAATATTGGTTCATAGATAAACAATACTTAGGAGGAAAAGTATAGTATGAAAGGCTTTGAATAGAAAATAATCTCAAATCGATAACCTAAGCTGACGATCAGCCTTTGAGCCTCGCTTGGTATATCACTTCTTTTTATAAACAAAGTTTTATTGGAATACATCTATGCCCATTCATTTCTTTCTTATCAATGACTGCTATCCTTCTATAGAACAGTATTCCATTGATAGTAACAACAGATAAAGACATTTCAAAAGAAGAGAATTGCAAACCAGTATCTCTCATGAACGTAGATGTCAAAATTCTGAACATCAGTTTGGTAAAATTAAATCCAGCAATACATAAAATGAGTAACACTTCATAAACAAATGGGGTTTATCCTTTGCATGCAATGCTGAATGCAGTTCAAAGTCTTTTTTAATGTAATCCGTAACACTAAGAGACTAGAGACGACCACAGGATTTTCTCAAGAGATGTAGAAAAAGCATTTGCCAAAATTCAACATCTACTGATGATAAAAACTGCCAACAAAACCAAGAATAGAATAGAACAAACTTAATCTGGAAAAACAAACAAACAAAAAATGGAAATCTACATTATATGATTTCCACAGACAGATTACAATTGAATGGTTATGTCAGAGATGTCATAGAGCATGGCTGAAATAAATATTGTCAATTAGAAACATCCAGAAAATGAATATTCAAACTCGGAGGGCCTTCAACAAAGTCAAAGTTATTGGCGTCAAGTTGGAATTGACCCACAGTTGATCTTCTAGAGGGTTTTCAGAGGCTTTAAATTGCTTGGGAGAAGTTTGCCCAACCTTCTCCTGCAGAGCAGCTGGTGAGTTTGAACTGCCTGCCTTCGAGTTGGCAGTGAAACTCCGAATCCACTAGGTCAAGACCCTTAGGCCTCTCGCTTATTCATTCATTCATTTACTCATTAATTAACTTCATTAATTCACCAGCAAATTCACCATGTTGTTATCTCCCAGATTCAGCCAAGAGGCTCAACATAAACCAGTCTCCATTACCACTATTAGAGAGGGATGACCAGCAATCCCTTTCAAAAGAAATTGTCAATAATTTAACATTTATCTATTTCTTTGGTTAATAATAAGCTGGATATTTCCTGAGAAGGCACTCTAATTCTTACCTACATCACAGATGTGCCAGGAGGATCAATTAGCTGACGTTCATTAGAGGGAGAACAAAGATAAAAATGGAAAATAATCCTTTTCTGCAATAAATGACCCTTTCCTCTATCATCATCATCATCATCTCTGCAGAGTTACTGCTTTATCAAACTATTTGTACATCTTAAATCAAGGGAGAATAAGCCTGATTGGAGCCTGAAAATGAAGGAATGAGGAGAGAGAGTCTCACGTAAATGGGGGGGGGGGAGGACTTTCCTTGGTTAACTGTCAAATCACTTCTCAAACCTTCCGCTCCTACCAAGGAGCTCATTTGACACTGAGATGAATTTTGAGGTAAGTTTCTCCCTCGCTCCTAGGCCAGCCCCATCCCATATTCCAAACGCCTGCATTGAGTTGTTCTTGCTCCTACCGTGCCTTTAAATGCCCACTATTCCAACTATCGATGGGTTCTACCACCACCATCTTCAAAAGCTATAGCAGAATTGACCAAGAATCAGGTGGGAGCAACTATGGTCTTCTGTCCTCTTAGTGTGAGTGTCCAAGGGTGCCAAAGGCCTGGGCCAGTTGGATACTGAGAGAGAAAACTGATGTGGAATGCAACAAAAACTCTACAGTCAGATGACAACTTAGGGAGATATTCTGAGGGTACCAGGATATAAGAATTACAGGCCCCAAGAGACAGAACTCTACATATGTTTATCTATGTCCACCTTTTGCCTGAAGTATTATATCATACATCTCATCATATATATAACATCATATTTATAACAAGGAGAAAAGATGTAGACATTGGCCTGATGTCTGTTCCTTGTTTCCCAGAGTTCCCTTTCCAGAACCTTCCACCCTTGAGGAAGTTAAAAAGCACCAAGGCTCGCTTCCCTCAGGCTGTCTCTAGTCATTTTATCTCTCCTCCATCCTGGCCCTATTTCTCATGTCTGAAACTCTTGAAAAGGAATCGTTCCATCTGTCTCCATTTATGTTTGTTTTTTCCAACACACCACTTGCGAAATGCAAAGTTTTAATAAAAAGAAATGATCATTTGGTGGATTCAGAGCAGTAAAAGCGAAACGGAAGCAGTACGCACACCACAATGCCAGGCCCACTCTGTGTTTACAGTGGGGAAAAGAAATATTTAATACTGGGGTGGAGGGGATTGGGGGAAGGCAGGCAAGGCGAACCAGCTTTCCCTTCTCTTCCTTCTCCAGCAGAAATTAAACAACTTTTACACACCACGTAGTCTTCAGTAGAGGATGCTAATGGCGTCCCCGATGCCCTCTTCATCTGATCAGGCTTAATTGTCTGTGTCAGGCTGCCAATTAAGGCAAGGCTCTCCTCTCTCACAAACTTCCCGAGCCACCTGAAAGGTTAATTGAATCATGTACACGCGATGCTCCAGTGGACAAGGGCTTTAGAATTCCTTGTAGACAGGGGGATCTGTTGGGAGGGGAAAAAAATTTAAGTGCCATTGCTGCAAAGCCCCAGAGGAGACCCTGGGAAGAGAGAGGTGACCAGAGCCATCTCCCTGGCATTTTCCCTGGTGGGCAGCTTTTTTTGGAGGTGCCTCCTCCATTTATATTCCTCTCTAAGCAATGTCATTTGCTGAGAAACGACAAAAGTGATCCAAGGCAGATCCATCTTGGGGTTGAGTGTGGTTCAGATCCCTTAGCATTTAGTTAAAGTACTTCAGGTGCTTGTTCTGGAAATACGACAAAGAATGAAGTTTTTGATGCCAGGTTGGTTAGTTCAAAGTCTGGCCTTGAAACGTATCACCCAGTTGATGAGCAAGTTATTTAACTGTTCTATCCTTTGATTTCCTAATCTGTAATAAGAGGATATAAATTCTTCATGTTGTTGGGTGCCATTGTATTGATCCTAATTCACACCCACCCTACATCTAAGAGAATAAAACTTTATCCAATATTAAATCATCTTCACAACTGTTGCTATGTTTGAACTGATTGCCGCGGCCATTCACTGTGTTCATCCATCTCGTTAGGCAATTCTCTCTTTTCTGCTGACCAAGCATGATGTCCTTCTTAAGGACTAGTTCTTCCTGAACATATGCCCAAAGTACATAAGACAGTCTCGCCATCTGGTTTGAAAGGAGTATTCTGGCTGTGCTTCTATTAAGGCAGATTTATTCTTTCTTCTGGCATTCTAAGGTGAATTCTACATTCCTCACCAATATAAAAATTCAAAGGCACTGATTCTTCTTTGGCCTTCATTGTTCATGGTTTAGCTATGCATGCCTATACTGCGATTGAAAATGCCATGCCTTGGGTTGGGTGCACCTTAGTCTTCAAAATGACATCTTTGTTTTTTTTAATACTTCAAAGAGATCTTTTGCCACCCCCAGCAGATTTTCTTGATGCAATTCATCATTCGATTTATTAACTCTTCATCTACAATGTCAATTGTCCATCCACATAAAATGAAATCTTTGATAACTTTAATCTGTTCTCTGCTCATGAAGATATTGCTTAATAGTTCAGTTGGGAAAATTTTTGTTTTGTTTGTGTTGAAGTAAAATCTGTACTGAAGACTTTTCTTTGAACTTTATCAATTAGTGTTTCAAGTCTTCTTTGCTTTCAGCAAGTAAGATTGTGCTATCTGCATATCAACTGTTGAAATGGAATGCTCCTCCAAGCTTGATGCTTCAATATGAATTCTTCCTCATTCTACCCAGTTTCTTGAGTTGTTCACATAACATACAGATTGAATAAGTATGGTGAAAGGATACAGCTCTGACACAGACCTTTCCGTATTTTAAACTACACTTTCCCTTTTCAGTACAAAAGCCTTCTTCAGTCTACGCAAAGGTCCCACAGGAGCACAACTAAGTGTTCCAGAATGCACATTACTCACAATGTTATCTATCATTTGTTATGATCCACACAGTTAAACGCCTTCACATCATCAATAAAACACAGGTATTGTTTTCTTTCTGGTATTGTCTTTCTTTAGCCAAGATCCATCTAACACCAGCAATGATTTCCTTTGTTACATGGCCTTTTCTGAATTCAGCTTGATTTTCTATCAGTTCTGTGTTGATGTTCTAATGCAGTTGTTTTCTATTAATCTTCAGTAAAATGATACTTTTGTATGATATTAATGATATTGTTAATTTCTGCATTCTGTTGAATCAGCTTTCTTTGGAATGGAAATACATATGGGTCTTTCTCATTTGGTTGGCCAGGTAGCTCTTTCAAATTTCTTGTCACGACATGGTTGTTGTTATGTGCCATTGAGTCACCTGCAACTCACAGCAACCTTATGCACAACAGCTCTAACGCCCTCCTTATCCTTAGCCAGTCTCAATGACTCAAACACACCTAATTCAATCACCCCAGTTTATTGTGTCAATCCATTTTATCTGAGGTCTTCCTCTTCTGCCCTTCCAAGCATGATGTCCTTCCGCAAGGATTTATCCCTCCTGGCCACATGCCCAGAGTAAATGCTTCTAAAATTGCATTTGTTTATTGGAATGTCTCAACAGGTACTCTTGGTTTTACACCAATGCCTTCAATATAGCTTTGCTTTCTTCCTTCAATATCATTAGTTCTTTATTGTATACTATCTCCTAAAAATTTTGGGCATTGATTAACTTTTTTTAATATCTCGTTCATTCACTCATTGTCATTGAGTCACTGAGCTGACCCTTCAGCAGGGTTTCTGAGGTTATAAATATCATGGAAGGAGATAATCCATCTTTCTCTCACAGAGCTACCAGAGATAACTGACCTTGGGTTGGCCTAAGGACGTGACCATCATAGCTCCATTCTTTTTAATATGGTGATTGTATTCCTTTCACCGTATTTGTTGTTAAGTGCCAACTCATAGCAACTCTATGAACAACAGATGTGAACCCTGTCCTTTCTTGTGTCATCCTCATTATCTCTAATACATTTGAGCCTCCTCAGCAGTCATTATGTCAGTCCATCTCATTGAAGGTCTTCCCCTCTTTCACTGACCCTTCACCTTTCCAAACATGATGTCCTTTTCCATGGAATAACCTCTCCTAGCAACATGCCCAAAGTATGTGTGATGAAGCTTCACTGTACAAGCGTACAAGGAGAATTCTAGCTGCACTTTCTCCAAAACATATTGCTTGTTCTTTTGGGGATATGTGGCACCCTTCTCCAAAACCACAATTCGCACGGATCAATTTTTCTTCTGTCATCCTTCTTCATTGTCCAGCGTAATATTTTACAAAGCTTAACTGGGTAATTTGTGACATTACTTCATGTGTGATACATGGTAAGATTAAATCTACTGCTATCAAGCTCATAGTGAGCTCCAGTGGGTTTTGAGGCTGAAATCTTTACAGGAAAAGACTGTCTTTCTTCTGCAAAGTGGCTGGTGGATTTGAACTGTTGACGTCTCGCATCTGGACACATTGCACACTGCACCACCAGGTCTCTTTGGTATATGGCAAGTGCTCAACAGACATCTGCTTTGAGTCACTCATGTATTCAACAAATATTTATTTGTGTGATTTGCCTGACTGGACACTAAATTATTTTTTCTGTAGGAAGTCATGTTGATTTAACTATAATTTACATACAGTGGGATGAATATACCTTCTAAAGTATATAGTTGTATGAGTTTTGACAAATGTGTATAATTTCCATCACATTGAAAATATAGGGCAATTTCTATCCCTTAAAAAAAGGCCCGCAAGTCCTGAGCAGTTAGTCATTTTCTGCCATCCTTAGCAATTGCAGATCTCATTTCTGTCCTTCTACTTTTGGTCTTTTCTGAGTATCATATAAACGGAATTATACAGCAGATAGTCTTTCATGTCTGACCTCTTTCACATGACATAATACTTTGAGAAGCAATCATGTTATTGCATATTATTCATTCGTTTTCTTGCTGAGCAGTATGCCGCTGTGTCACAAGTTGTTTATCTTTTCATCTGTTGGTGGGCATTTGGGTTCTTTCCAGTATAGAGCTATTATGAAAAAAGTTACTACAAGCCTTCGAGTGGCTTTTCTTTGTGTATACATCGGTTTTCATTTTTCTTACCACCTCCATAT
>NW_006399853.1:1358943-1359549 GCF_000299155.1 Elephantulus edwardii
CCCCACCAAAAAAATATATAAAACCAACCAAAAAAACCTGTCAGATTCTTTTCAAAAGAGATGGAACCATTTTGTATTCCAACCAGCTATGTACAAAGACTCTAGTTAGTATTTCAATCTTACTCATTTTAGCCATTCCAGGGGGTATATCTTACTATATAATTCTGGCTTTAATTTATATTTTGAAATTACTTTTTACTCTTTGAGAAACACAATAAAACTGAAGATATTTTATTACTTATTTGTACATTCTGATGGGAAATCCCAAAGAATTAAAGTTACACTTATCAATACTAACATAGCTACTTCAAATGGCAAAATTGACTTGTACTGTTGTATTTTGGACTAATGGTTGCTAAAGCTCTATCCTATTATCTCATAGTAAATTCTTTTGCAGTATAGCATAGTAAACTTTGAGGTGAGTTGGGGTGGGTTCATGATACTTATAATTCTTTGATCTCAGTTACCTCATCTGTAAAGATTAAATACATTTATGTATTGTTGTTGTTGTTTGTTGTTATGTGCCGTTGAGTTGCTTGCGACTCATAGCGACCCTATGTACAACAGCCCTAAACTCTGCTCTGTCCTGTGCCAATCGCACTGTCT
>NW_006399853.1:1359649-1360637 GCF_000299155.1 Elephantulus edwardii
TTTTGGGATTGCAGCACAGCTTCCTGCCACTGGGCCACCAGAGTTCCCTGAATTTCAGAGGAAAAATTGTTAATTAAAAGAACAACAGAATATACAATTATTAATTATAAGAACAACAGAATCTACTTTTTTTCCCCTAGACCATATGAAACATTCACCAATAGCGACTACCTTGGATGACTATATAAGCTTTGTTGCTGTTATTGTTGTTATGTACCATATTGTTGGAACCAACCGCATAGCTGACCTTCGAGAGAGGTTTTCAGAGGCAGTAAATTACACAGGAAGAGATTACCCCTTTTCTCCTGCAAAGAGGCTTTAGCAAATGTAAAAGAACTGAAGCTGTGTAAAATATCTTGTACGACAATGTTTTTTAGGCTGGGTTCTCTAGAGAAGTAAAGCCAATGAAGCTTGTGTAGTTAACTAAAAAATTCATATTCATTGCCATCTAGCTGAAACTGACTCATAGCTGATCCTCGTGTGGATGTTCAAGATGGTAAATCACGCTGGAGCAAATCTTTCTCCTGCACAGAATCCACAGAATTCAAATATAAATACCATGTAGGTCACATTCCCTTGAGGAGACCTATGCTTAATGAGATAAGACTGATCATATCTTTACAGACCCACTTGCAGTTCTGCCTTTTTAACATCATAGAGGTTAGATTTCATAGCACACAGAAAATTAACATTATACTGAGGATCATAGTCATGGTGGCACTCAATATTATCTATCACATACCACAACAAAGCTAGAACTCTGTTTCATTGATTATGCAAAGGCATTTGACCGCGTGGATCGTAACAAACTGTGGCTCACTCTGAGAAGAATGGGAATCCCAGAACATTTAATCGTGCTAATGCAGAACCTATACTTGGACCAAGAGGCAATCGTCAGAACAGAGCAGGGTAACACTGCATGGTTCAAAATTGGGAAGGGTGTATGCCAGGGATGTGTCCTATCTCCATACCTTTTCAACCTGTATGC
>NW_006399853.1:1368702-1443653 GCF_000299155.1 Elephantulus edwardii
CATCCTGATGCTGCCAATTGGTCCAGTGGTGAGAATCTTTGTCTTCTTGACATTGAGCCTCAATCCGTATTGAAGCCTACAGTCCTTGACCCTCTTCAGTAGGTGCTTCAGGTCCTCTTCCGTTTCAACAAGCAGGGTTGTGTCATCTGCATAATAAATAGGAACTGTCTGACACATGGTAAAAACTCAAACTCCTTCATTGCCTACTTACAGTTAACTCTTCAATTTATTCAATATTTTTTGTTCTTTGCCATTAAGACTTTTGTCCCATTTTCTATTTAATAATTCTAAACTTTCCATCTTATTCTAACTTTAATTTCAGTGACATTTAAGTGGGAATCAGGTAGGGTACAGTGGATCAGGTGGCATTCAGAACCCAGTTCATATATAAGACCTGGCTAAACTTCCCACTGCACATAGTGTTAAAAAAAAAAACACAACCAAACAACAATCCCAAAACATTTGACAGAGAATAGATATTATTTCCTTTTCTAAGAACCTGGAAGCAACATAGAGAGCTCACATGATTTAATTTGTGTATGTACAGTGGTGATGTAATCACACTTCTGAGATTAAGATAGTCTATTAAGACAACAAATGTAAACCAAGGTTATCCCAGATAAGCCTGAATCTCTAGTCTCTCCACAAATGTGCCACACACACTGTCCTGTTGTTGAGTGTCATAGAGTTGGATCTGACCCTCCAGCAAGTTTTCAGAAGCAGTACATTGCATGGGAAGAAATTACCCATCTTTCCCCCACAGAACAGCTAGTGGATTCAAACCACGAGCCTTTGAAATTTCAACACAACTTCTTACCACTAGGCCACCAGAGCTCCCTGCATATTGTGCTAGGCACTTAAAATACTTATTACATTACTGAATTAGCCATATTCAGGTAAGAATAAGTATCATTATTCTTGCTTTGCATCTGAGAAAATGAGGTTTATGAGAAATGAATTGGCTTGCCCCTCACGTTATAGTGGGGAACAGGAGGATCACACACAAATATAGGATTCTGTGAGTTTAAGCTCCATGTCTTTGCCACTGATCTTTATACCACCAAGCCTTTGGGACTCCCACATCAAAGCTCCTTTGCTTTTCTGCTTCCTTCCCCTTTTAAAATAGCATTGGCAACATTTCTCACGTATATAGAAAAAGGTGGTTGTTGTTTTGTGTTGTTGAGTCACTTGCAACTCATAGCGACCCTATGTACAACAGCCCTGAATGAAACTTGCTCTATCCTGTGCCAACTTTACTGTCTCTGAAACACCTATACTCATTACCCCAGTCACTGTATCAATCCACATCCTCGATGGTCTCCCTCTCTTTCTCCATCACATCACATTTTCAAGCATGACATTCCTCTCCAAGGACCAGTCGTCCCTCCTTGCAACATACCCAAAGTATGTCAGACAAAGCCTATGAATCCTTGCCTCCAGGGAGCAGGCTGGCTTCACCCTCTCTAGGATGAACCTGTTTGCTCTTCTGGTAGCCCATGGGATATTCAACCCTCTTCTTCAGCACCACAGCACAGAAGCATCAATTCTCTTTCTATAATCCCTAGTCATCATCCAGCTCTTTGACGTGTAGCATGCAATTGCGAAGACTATGGCCTGGATCAGGTAAACCTTAGTCTCCATGCTGACGTCATTGGTCTTCAGTACTCTGGAGAGGTCCCTGACAGCCAACTTTCCCGATGCAATCCAGCTTTTGATTTCCTGGCTGCTTGTACCAAGAATGTTGATTTTGGAACCAAGCAAACTAAAGCTGTTAAAAATCTCAATCTCTTCACCATCCATAATGATGCTGCCAATCGGCCCCAGTGGTAAGAATCATTGTTTTCTTGATGTTGAGTTTCAATTCATATTTAAGGCTACATATTTAAGTCCTTGACCTTCTGCAGCAAGCACAGGACAGGATTCAGATATGTTGCTCATAGGGTCATTATGGGCCATACTTGACTCGATGGCACCTAACAACAGGCCACCAGAGCCCCCTACAGATTATAGAAGAATGTATAAAATTGTCTTTCTTTGCAGATAACATAAACATGTACTTAGAAAAAATCCTAAGAAAGCTGTGAAAAAGCTACATTATGTTCAAATACAAACTTTTACATAAGTATATATAATTTTTTCCATAATTACTAAATCTAAAAACAATCTAAATGTCTATCAGTGGGTGGAATGATAAATAATTCTAACAGAACAAATAACTAATGCATGCATGGAAAAAAAATATATCTTGAAGCATGCTAAACAAAAATAAAATATCAACCAAAAAAATTCCAGGTTCAAAAAAGTAGACAGATATTATATGATTATATGATGAAGAAGGGAGCTCTAGTGGTCTAGCGGCAAGAAGCTGCACTACAATCCCAAAGGCACACAGTTTGAGGCCAGCAGCTGCCCTGCAGGAGAAGGATAGGCAATCTCCTCCAATGCAATTAACTGCTCTGAAAACCCGTCAGAGGGTCTACTGTGGGTCAGTTTTGACTCAATGGTACACAACAACAACATATGATAAAGAAAGAGCTCTGCTGGTTAGTGGGTAAAAGCTTTGTACTACCAGCCCAAAGCACCATCTGCCCCATGAGAGAAAGTGGGACAATCTCTCCCTAGGAAATTTCAACCTCTTCAAATCCAATGGAGGGTCAGCTTTGAGTAGGTTCTCACTCAACAGCACACAATAACAACAACGTATGTTGACGAAAGCCAATCAGTGGTTGTCTGGGAACAGAGTAAGGTCTTACTAGGTAAAAACGTAAGGAAAACTTTGAGGTTATAGAAATGTTGCTTATCTTGATTTTGGTGCGTGTCACACTTGTCAAAAGTCACACTGCACATTTGAAATAAATTTGCTGTTTAGTTTGCAAATTATACCTGAGCTCTGGTGTCTTGGTGAGTAAAGAATTGTGCTGCCCACCCAAAGGTATGTGGTTTGAATCTACCACTTGCTCAGCAGCTGTGCAATCTCCTCCTGGGTGATTTAACTTCTCTGAAAACATATTGGAGAGTCAGCTATGAGTTGGTTCCAACTCAACGGAGTTAAACAACAGTAAAAGTCCACTGGGAGGGGAAAAAAAATCTGTCCTCACAAAGTAGCCTAAATCATCTAATTCCCATTTCCTCTTCATGAAAGATCAATAACGATATTTACTTTGAAGAATTGCTGGGCTGACTTATGGTGATACCCTATCTATACACAGTTCTTGATACAGAACAAGCAAGTGGTGACTAAAAACTAACTTATAATGGAGGAAGCCTCATCAACAACCTGCATTATGCACATGACACAATCTTGCTTGCTAAAACTGAGGAGGGCCTGAAACATTTGCTGCAGAGGGTCGAGGACTGTAGTCTGCAATATGGATTGAAGCTCGACATCAAGAAAAGTCAAATTCTCACCACTGGGCCAATTGACAGCATTATGATAGATGGAGAAAATATTGAGATTGCTAACAACTTCAGTTTGCTAGTTTCCAAGATTGGCACCAGCAATCAAGGAATCAAAAGATAAATTGCATCAGGAAAATCTGCTGAGTGCTGAAGAGTAGCAGTGTTAGTCTATAGACTAAGATGTGTCTGATCCAGGCCATGGCCTTCACAATCACTCGCTATGCATCAGAGAGCTGGACAAATGAGCAAAGATGACAGAAGAATTGATGCCTTTCAGTCGTGGTGCTGGAGAAGAGGACTGAACATACAAACCATCAACTGCCAAAAGAACTAACAGATATGTCTTGGAGAGGGTGAAACCAAGGTGCTCCTTGGAGGCAAGGATTTTGAGGCTCCATCCTACATACTGTAGGCATGTTTCCAGGAAGGACCAGTACTGGAAGGAGAATCTAATGTTTGTAAGGATGGAGGGACAGCGCTGAAGAGGAAGACCCCAGATGAGATGGACTGACACAGTAACTGGGGTCATGAGGGTAGGCATGTCCGAGACAGTGAAACAGGCTCAAGACAGAGCAGGGTTCAGAGCTATTGTACACAGAGTCACTATGAGTTGCAGCTGTCTCGATGGCACATAACAACTACAACATAGTAGAAAGGACAGTAGGTGAAGATTTTGAGCACCTGCAGTGTGGACTGCCTGTGGCTAACTCATAATGTAATCTATTATAAATGACCTGGGTTTGTGATATTTAAGGGTTTTGGGGTTTTCTTTTACTTAAAAAAAAGAAAAAGTGTGTAAGCTTAGATTGTTTCTCAGGATAGAGCAGGGTTCAGAGCTATCATGCATAGGGTTGCTATGAGTTGGAGTCACTCTATGGCACATTACAACCATGACAACATAAGTTTTTAATATGTTACATGACACTAATGTGCTATGTGAAGATTAAAAAAAATAAAAAGAATCTCTAGTGAAATTAGACAACACAATAACACAAGGAGTCCTGATCAGTAACCCTGGAAATGGTCATCTTCTCTCCTGTCCTTAGGAGCTAAGCTTATGTCTGGAATTTAAATTTCTTTTGACTCCCAATGTCATCTTTGGCAGTAAGTATGCCATATTAGTCTTTGGCATTCAGAGCAGTGCAGGGAATTGCCCAAGGTCACATAATCAATTCACTTCTGAAATCTGTAACTGTGAGTGACCTCGTGCATGTATTGCCCACAGAAGGGCAGCTTTAAGAGGGAGAATCTGTTTTCACAGGACATAGAGCAATCACCCTGCTGAAACACTCTGCTTTAGAAATGAGGTTCCATGGCCAAGGTCACAGAGAAATTAGTGTCAGAGTGCAACGTCTCCTGCATCTCCACCTGGAATGGTGTTCCTGGGCAATGGTGATAGAAGCAGTACTCAGCCTTGACCTACCATGGTGTTTGGCAGCAAGTGGGTTGCTCCTTTTCCCTTAGCAGGACAAATAGCAAGAGCTGAAGGTCAGAGGCCTGTCAGCCCAGGTAGCCTGGCCAGCAAGGATGCCCCATCCCAGTTGCCTGAGAACTGGAGGGGTGGAGTAATCAATTTCTATGCATATCATTGCCAGGATCACTTACTGAGCCAGGGAGGGAGATCGGAGATGTCACCCTGTAAATTGAGTCAGAGCCTTCACCTCACTGCTCGCTGGCAATTTTACACGGTGCCTGACATGGTAACAAACACAGGGCACAAAAAGCAAGCAACTCCCCTGGGTGATGGACGGGGGGAATTGGCCCAATAAATTGTTGCCTGTAAAAAGCCATGTTTCCCTCATTAAAAGGCAGTGAATTCTCTATTGCTTTTCATTAGCTCTGGCCTTGCTAGACAGGAGCTTTAATTGACAGTGTGGTTACCGGAGGTGGGCCCTGAGGTGAGAAAGACAAAGAAGCTGAAAAGAGATTCTTATTTATTAAGGTGGAGGTGACAGGCAGCTGCTTAATAAGTTTTTGACGTTGGGACTGGGAAGTAGGAGAGTGGTCAGGCACTTTGAGGGTGGCTCCAAGGACATTACACCATCGAGACGATAGAGCCAGCCACACGCAAGAGAGAACGTGGACTTTCCATTCACGTGGGGTAAAGTGCACTGTACTCAGGCCAGCAACCTGGGGTCCAGTCTGGGTTTGTCACTACAGCACTAAGCACGAGTTCCTGGGTGGCAAAGTTAACATGGCTGTTAGCCAAAAGGCTGGAGGTTCAAGTACACCCAAAGACACCTTGGAAGACATGTTCTAACTCTGTACTTCCATAAAGTCAGCATTGAACACCATGTGGGGCGCAGCTCAACTCCAGCACATACAGGATCACCATGCATCAGAGACAAGAGTGACTGGTCACCAAAGAAATCTTGGAAAAGTTGGTGCGTCTTTCAGGGTTTCAGCTTTCCCTTCTGAGAAATGGGAAGGGTGAGCTCAGCTTGGTGAAGATACCTGGAGGAAAAGTTTTAAATGTTACATAGACTCTTCCTGTATCACAGCACTCACTTTACTTTTCAGTAAGTTTAGGCCCAAAGTTTCTTTTTCATTAATGACTGTTCAGATTGCCCCAGATTTTCACCAAGGAAAGTCACGTCTTCTGATTTCAAGTGCTTTCTGACCTTTTGGAACAAGAAGATGTGCCAGACTCATTTAATACTTTATTTCTTAAAATTAAAAAAAAAATTGTGGCAAAAATAGACATATCAAAAACATACACCATCATAACAATTTCTATGTAAACAATCAATAATATTATGTGCAGGTGTGCAGTCATTCTCAATACTCCTTTTCAAACCATTTTCCACTGTTACCATAAATTCAATTCCCTCGAAGGGAAAAAGACCCCACCTTTCCTTCTTCCTTCCCACTAATAATCTTGGGTTTCCACATATTTGTTTAATTTCTATCATCTGATCATTTTTAAGCTGTGTCATAGAATCAGGTATTTCTCCAAGGAGTCCCAATTCCTTTTGGTAGACCAGAAGCAGACTCAAACATAAAGCCAATTAAAAAAAAAATAAATGAATAAAAACTAAGATTGGCTATAATATCCCTAAAATTAAAATAAAACAAACAATTCTAAGTGGTTGCCGCCACATTGACTATAACTCATGGTGACCTCATGTACATCACAGTAGAACTGTACTCCACTGGATTGTCAGTGACTGGTTTTTCTAAATTAAAGCATCAGTGTTTTCTTCCAAAGTGTCCCTGAGTGGATTTGAACTTCCAACGTTTTGATTGGTAGCCATGTACATTAAGTTTGCACCACTCAGGGACTAAAATGTATAGGTAGTCCACACATTCAGAAGTGAGGTGTAGACCACATAACATAGTTTTTAAGCATCTGTTACATTCCGGATCATTGTAATGGGGTCAGAAAGCCCACTAGTGAGAAAAAGAAATGGATTCTGCTCTCATCAAAGAGGGAGGAGACAGCTGTGCCATCAATTAAATACTCAGTTATGTAAATATACACAAGCATGAACTATTAAGGAGACTCAATGTATGAAGAAGAGAGCTGAGGGAGGGAAATAGTAACAAATAGGGATTTGTCAGAGCCTTCAAAGTTAGATGGCAGATGATAGAGACTGTGTCTGCCTTTTTTGTCACAGGGATTTGCAAGTTGACACAGAAAAGGAAGCTTAGTCAATGCAAAAGGCCCAAGAATGAGCCTAAAACATGGAAAAAAGTTAGGAGAAGGTGCAGCACATCAAGAACCCGAGTCTGGGCTGTTTAGGGCAGGAATTTTAGTAGACACAACCCAAGCGTTCTTGAGACAATTCTCTTTAGCTGGTGTCAAATCAACCATAACTCATAGTGTTCTCATACATAAGAGAACCATGTCCAGGCCTGTGCCCTCCCCTGACTGGACCACTGTGAATCACAGGGGTTTCACTGGCTGATTTTTAGCAGTACATCATCAAGCCTTTCTTTCTAGTCCCTATTAGTCAGG
Source organism: Elephantulus edwardii (assembly GCF_000299155.1). NCBI lineage: Eukaryota > Metazoa > Chordata > Mammalia > Macroscelidea > Macroscelididae > Elephantulus > Elephantulus edwardii. Next base: position 1,376,060 of record NW_006399853.1, read on the forward strand.
CAGCTTCAGTGAAACCTTTCCAGCATCCTGGCAGCACCTAAGTTTCCAATGACAAAAGAGCAGTAACTGTACACAAAGTGCGTGCAATTACTGGGAACTGAACCTGGGAATCCCACACGGAAGATAAGAATGGTGCCACTGTAGCATCACCTCCCTCGTTTTGAAACAGAAGATTGAGCCTACAATTCATCAGGGGTCCCCCTGCCCCCAAACAATTTGGTCTCCTCACGCTCAGCTGTCCAACTAATTATAGCAACTCAAGAAACTGGACCAAAGGCCATTCACTCACATTAGGATGGTTCTCTCCACCGAATTGTCTCTTTGAGTTTGTCATTATCTTCCTTTCCTTTCCCTTCCTTTCCTCTTCCCCAGGAATTCTCAAAGAGAACATGCTAGATGCCTGGCATTCTGTCCCTTGTCCTCTGAAGAAATATTGGCAAAATGGGAGCCTTAAAATTAAATAGCATGGAGTGTCCAATAATTAATTTGATTTTATACACATTGTTTATTTAGTACAACTTTAAACTACATTAAGAAGGCAGGACTGCGCAGTGTAGCATGAAAATGAGCTGGAAGCTTTCCAAGTGAAAGCCAGGAATTAGCAAATTGGTCAGATGTGCAACATGGCTTCAACTAAGATGCAGTCAAGAAACCAAACATGTCATATTTCACATGCAAGGTATGCTGTCCGTAACCATCCCATTTCTTGATCTCTGGCCTGAAGATTAGCCCAAGGGCCTTAACCAGCCAGGTAGAGACTCATCTCAAAGAGATGTTGTGGGACAGCTTCAAGTCATGCGCTGTGAGGCAGAATCCATGTGCCAGGGCTGCTGAGTCTCTCCATCCAGATGCCATCTGCTCCAGACTGCATGCTGCCATCTGGAAAGAGGACCCAGAAAAGTCACTCTGAGCCTGGTCTCTGTCCCTCTGGAGGTAAACTGAGAGCCATGGGCATAAGGCAGAGGTGCTTGATTAACAAGTATTCTGTGAGTGAGAACTCAGAGGGATTGCTATCTTGCCTGCTTGAGTTCTGTGGCTCCCTTGTATCTGAGCATCTGTGAGCTTCTTAACCACCAGCTGACCTGAATCCTACATACAGCGTCAACCTGTCCCTCCTTTGCCTCCAGGACTCCCTGGGAGCCTGATCACAGACACATTAACCCACATTCTGTCCAGTCCCCTTCTGATGTCCGATCACTATAAATGACTCCTTGGCATCTAAGTCCCAGTTCTACCTATTGGCACCATGGGTATATAGCTTACTAAGACTTCATCACCTGATTGGATGCCCAGAATTGAACTCAATGCCTTAGCCTTCTCAGTCCCACTTCAGGGCCTGGGCCTCAGCTTGACATTCAGGACTTGCAAAAAGTCAACAGGGGTTCCTGTCAGTGCTTGCTGCTCTCTCTGTTGCTGCTCAACTCCTGTTTGAACTAGATCCAGTGCCCTATTTCCTGTGCTGGGCTGTCCAAGAGCAGATGGGCCCACTAATCCCAGCATCATGCACTTGAGGCTGCTTTCTTCCCACTGGGTGTAACTGGTGTCAGTCCCCAGTCACACAGTCCCTTCCCAAGAGAGTATAGATTTCAATGTCCCTCAGCTGTAGTCATCAGCTGGGTAATAATATTTTGTCAGAACAGTCTAGATCAACAGACAATATCATGATGAAGAAAATATTGAAGTTGTCAATGGTTTCATTTTAGTTGGATCCATAATCAACAGTAGTGGTATCAGCAGTCAAGAAATCCAAAGACGTGTTGCATTGGGGAAATCTGCTGTCAAGGGTCTCTAAAGTCCTTAAGAACAAGGGTGTCAGCTTAAAAGACTAAGCTGTGCCTGATCCGAGCTATGGCATTTTCAGTAACTTTCTACACATCTAAAAGTTTTACAATTAAAATAGGTCATACAAAGAACAATGTATTCTTTTGAATTGTGGTGTTGGCAGAGAGCATTGAGCATACTCTGAACTGCCAAATGAACGAACAAATCTGTCTCGGGGGAAGAACAACCAGAGTGCTCCTTAGAGGCAAGAGTGGGGAAATTTTGTCTCATATCCTTTTAGTACATTGTCAAGAGAAGCCAGTTCTTGGAAAAAGACATCACGCTGGGAAAGGTGGAGAGTCAGTGAAAGAGAGGAAGGTCTTCAACAAGATGGGTTCACACAACAATGGGCTTGAGCGTGCTGGAGATTGTGACGGTGACACGGGACAGGGTAAGGCTCAGATCTGCTGTGGCAGGGTTGTTATGAGTTGAAGTCAACTAGATGACACCTAACAGCAACACCAATGGATAACTTCTATTAACCAATGCTGTTGTTGTTGTTGTTTAATGCCGTCAAGCTGTAGACGACTCATAGCGACCCTAGGAACGAAAGGCCTGAGCACTGTTCGTACACAGAGTTTCCGGAGGCAAGCCATTTTAGAAGTGGATGCTGCTCCTGCTTCCAGGCTTGTTTTAGTCGGGAAGCACCAGCAAACACTGTCCACCATGGGTAACCATTACCACGTTCAGCACATCAGTGTCCCAGTGTTCAGCGTCACAGCAACTGTGAGTTACCTCTGTACAGCAACGCACAGACCAGCGCTATACCACCTGGAGCCAGGCGCGCAGGATTATTAACCAATAGAACCACAAAAATAAAAGTGCTGTGGGGTCATCCCTGACTCACAGTGACTCCGTGTATGCCAGAACAGGATTGCACACCGTAGGGTTTTCCATGTTGATTTTCCAGTTGTAGATCACAGACCTTTCTTCTGATGCACCTCTGCATGGACTGGATGTCCAAACTTTTGGCTAGAAGCTGGATGCGTTAGCTGGTTGAACTACCCAGAGGCTCCAGTAAGATCATAATGTTGAACTAAATGAATAGAGAAAGAAAAAAGAAAAAAAAAACACTTGGTCAATTGATTTCTCCTACCTAAGCTAACGTTAGTGAACTAAAGAACAGCACATATCATCAATGGCTAGATCATGCATTGAGGACTTTGAATGAAAAAGAGCTAAGAGGGAGGAAAGCGAGAACTCACTGTAGGCAACGTCAGACAAATACGCTTTCAGAGGAGATATTTGGAGCTTTAACTTTGACTATGTGATTAGAGGTGGACTAACTTTACTTACTCATACAAAGATATAAAGCTAAAGGAATATCCATACAAATTTGTTTATTGATTAACTCATCAATCATTTAAACATTTATTGAGTATCTTCTTCTCTCTGACACAGTATTGACCAAAGGGAAGGTAACAATGAATAAGACACAATCGCTCAAAGAATTCACAATATAGATTGAAGGGAAGACACAGAGTTCCTTGTGTTCAGTGCAATGATCGGGCTATGCAGAGGGTAGTGGAAGGGTTGGAAAGCAGAAATGAGAATAAAAATGGGAGAAGTGGGGAGCAGAGATAAGAGGATGAAGGTGACTTCCTCAAACAGATGGGGACAGAAGGCTTTCTAGAGAGGAGAGATGGCAGCAATGGAGACTCATGGTAGAGGAACAAATTGGGGAGGGTGTGTGAGTGTGTTCAGGGGCATGGAGCAATTAGAAACAGATCAGAGTCTTCAGAGCTTATGTTTAAAGGCAGAATATAATGGCAGTCCAGCCCACAAAAATGAAAAAGTCCTAAACATCATCCTAAGAAGTTAGAGATTTACTTTTTATCATTGTTAGGTGCTATTGAGTCGACTATGATTCATAGTGACCTATGCACCACAGAGCTGAGGCTTGTTCTAACTGCGCCATCCTCACCATCTCTGATATGATTAAGCCCGCTGTTACAGTCAGTATGTCAATCTATCTTGTTGAGGGTCTTATCTTTCTCTGAGCCTTCCCCTTCCCCAGTCTTCCTGAGAATGTGTCTGAAGTATGCAAGACCAAGTGTCACCTGTCTTGCCTCCAAGGAGCACCCTGGTTGCACTTCCTCCAAAACAGATTTATCCGCTGTTTTGGCAGTCCATGGATGTATCCTCAGGACTTTTTTCCAATACCTCAATTCAACAACATCAATTCTTCTGTCCACTCGCTCTTTAAAAGCATTTTAAGAAAAATAATGTGCTCTTCACAGAGAGCGAGATTAGCTGGCCCAGTGGACAGAAAGCGATGCTACCAAGCCAAAGGTGGGTGACTTTCAATCTGCAGCCCTCGGGCCTGTCTTTCATTGTTTCTTCTAGGTCTTATAGCCCTGGTGTACAAGTTGCCGTACCGCGGTCACTTGTGGTTGCTGTGAGGCTGAACACTGTTACACTGATGTGTCAAATGGGTTAATGGTTGGCTACTCAACGTGGACAGAGAGTGGGGTGGAGCTCTCTGATTAAAACAAGCGTGGAAGCAGGAGTGGCATCCACTTGCATAATAGCTTGCCTCTGGAAACCCTATGAACCTGGAGAGAGGATGAAAGGCACCCAAGCGTAGAGGACTCTCCTTCATAGGGTTGCTATGAGTCACCTGCAACTCGATGGCACTTAACAACAACAACAATGTGCTCTTATTTTGTGTTCGGCAAGAGCATTTAGGTTAGAAGACGAGAAGCCATCCCCAAACCATCCATTTTGGTTAAGTCCAACTCAGCAAACTCAGGTGCTGTGAACTATCTCACAGTGTTTTGAAGACGGTGACCCTTCAGACAATTTCTAGCCCTTTCTTCTGAGGTGCCTCTGGAGGGGATTGGGCTGACATTCTTTAATTATTTAGACATCATTTACCGTTTGTTCTCACCCACTGCACCCACCTCCTCTCCTAGAGGAGAAAAGTACTATTGTAAAGACTTAGCCAGATGAGGGACCATAAAGACCTGAACTAGTTGAGAGACTAAGGGTTTTGTTATAGGTCAGACCGTAACAAGGACAGACAGATGGTTTACACTCAATACCTCCCACTCATAAGATGAAGCCCACCCCCATCATGGAGGGGACTCTACTTGACTCAAGGTAAACTGATTTAAACCTTAATCAACTTTTAACTACCTCCATAGCAACATCTAATGTTTGATCGCCTGGTGGGACACCATCTAGTGCCAAGTTGACACATAAAATTAACTGTTGGGTACAGAGCACACATACAGGCCACTGGGGACATTGTGACAAAATTGACTTCACTATAACTCAAATGCCAGAGCAGAGAAACTCTTCAAAGCAGTAAGAGGGGAAAAAAAGAAATATTACCTTCCAAGAGCGAAAGCAAAATGTATAGCAAGCTTCTCAACAGAAGGCAGAAGACAGGGAATAATACTGTCAAGGTCCTAAGAGAAAACAACTGTCAGCATAAAATTCAGCAATGAAAATATCATTCAAAAGCCAAGATGGAAGAGGGCATTCTTCTCCTGGTAGAACACAGTAGCGTAAGGCAGACAAGCATCTTTGCCAAGAATCGCTGCAAAGGCCAAGTGACCCACCACCCATTCCTAGGCACTGGAGAACTGCAGAACTGGAGGTGCTCAGATTCTGAAGAAAAAAATATTTAGAGATGAATCATGGTCTGCAGAATGAGGAATCATGCGGATGATGGCTTTGGCCCAGGGGAGGGCTGGTAATGAGAACCGGAGGAATCAGCTGAGCTTTACGTGGAAACTTGGTGAGCCGCAGTTTCATGGTGCTGGTAAATCTCCATGTTACAGATTAGACAGTGACCCCAAAAATATATCTTAGAATCCTAACCACTAAGAAATCTGTTTAGAAACTGAGATTTCATTGCTATCAGGTCACATCCCCTTGGGTGGGTCCTAAACCTAATAATTTCTGAGGGCCAAAAAGAGTAGATAAACAGAGTTGCTACATGAGGATTACCTAGGACTACTGATGTTAGAAAGGAACCCCGTAAGCAAAATGCCAGATTTGGACAATTTCTTAGCCTCCAGAAATGTGGAAAAACATGCTTCTGTTCTTCAAAGTTCCCTGCTTGTGGTGTTTCTGTTCTAGCAGCAGGAGGTAACTAACACACTACCTACCTAGGGCTCTGTGCAGCACTGTTTCCGAAGGACAGACGGTGCAATAATGCCTAGGCTTCACTCCTGGCAACAGTGCCCTTTAGGACCTCGCCTGAGAGCAGCCCAGGTGAGAGTGGGGTTAATGCTCTGTGTTTCAGCACTTTCCCAGGTGCTCTATTCATCAGTCTTGGATGGGGCACCTTAGTGGTAACAGCTGTTACAAGTTAAACGGGAGAGGGAAGGTAAGAATCACGAGGCTGAAATGAGCCACAGCTATTCTAGGCCTGGAAGCTACGATTCACGGACAGCCGGGGTCACCATACCTTGCCTGTTCTCCAGGCTGACCTCTTTGTGGCCTCTCTTGAGTTTCTACGCTGTTCTTTTGCTCATTCTGCTTTCATTGATTAGATTGTCCTTCCCAGCCACAACCCCTCTCTGTGCCTACCCATTACTTTTCCTGCAAGTGCTGACACCCTGTGTGATAAGCTTCATGTGTGCTGAGCCCTTCTCTCAAAACCCTGGAGCCATTTGACTCTGGGCACAAGCCCCCTTGAGGGGTAGTTCCTCAAACCTTCGTATTGCTACCAACTACCTCACTAGACTATGAGGTCCTTAAGGAAAGAGATCAGCCCTAGCCCAGAACTCTCTCTGCCTGATACATGACATCTTGAGAAAGAAAAGACACGATGATCACTGTTGTTATTGTTGTTGTTAGGTGGCCTTGAGTGAACTCCAACTCAAACTAACCCTATGCACAACAGAGAGAAACAATGTGTGGTTTTGTACCATCCTCACAAAACTCCAAAGAACTGGAGCCCATTGTTGCATTCATTGTGTCAATCTGTCTCCTAAGGGGTCTTCCTCTTCTTCCTTGATTCTCCACCTTTCCAAGAAGAATTTTTCCTTCCTAGGACTGGCTCTTCCTGATACCATCCCCAAAGTATGTGAGAGAAAGTCCCTCCATCCTTGGCTCTAAGGAGCACTCCAACTGTACCTCATAAGACAGACTTGTTTATTCTTTTGACAACCTATGATCCATTCAATAGTCTTAACTAACACAAATTCAAAGGCTTTGACTTTTCTTCAGTCTTATTTATTCACCATCCAATTTTCACAAGTTTATGGAGCAACTAAAAATACCATGACTTGGATGTGGCACACCTTAGTCTTTAAACCAACTAATATCCTTGCTCTTCAGCATTTTAGAGATGTCCTTGACAGTATGTTTACCCAATGAAATATGTCTTTTGATTTCCTGACTGATCCTTCATGGGTATTGATAACTGACCAAGTAAAATAAAATCCTTTACAACTTCAATCTTTTCTTCATTTATCATGATGTTGCCTCTTGGTTCAGTTGTGAAGATTTTTGTTTGCTTGATGTTGAAATGTAATCCGTACTGAAGGTTGTAGTCTTTGATCTTCTTCAGATGGTATTTCAAAGTTAGTCCAAAGGTACATGATCATTTCCAGGCCTTTCAGGTGCCATATGTGATTTATAAAGTGGTATTTAAAAACCATTTATAACCTTGGGAAAATACCGAACCTCAATTTAAAAGAGAAAGAAAATCAATTAGGAGCCTAAGGCAAAAGGGAGATTCCACTTGGTTGTGTGCATGATTAATTCATTGCTCAACAAGATTAAGGCCATATCCTTTGTCTCCACAGACAAGTCCAAAGACTGGACCCAACAATTGTCTCCATTTTTATCAATACCAGGCTCTTCCTCCCTGGTTTCCTGTGACCGAGGCCTGATAGAGCTATCTCCTTCTTGGGAAGGAAAATACTTAAGCAAACCTTGATTAGCAAACATTCCATTTCTGATTGATGAGTAGGGACAAGCAGTTTAGTAACTCATTTATGAAGCAAGGAATGAGAATTTAGAGAGTGTCTGGTCTTAAAACAACAAGGGGCATCTGTGAGCCTGATCTAAAGTCTTATGAGAAGGGTAGTTATTTGCAGCAAGTAGTTCTCTTTTTTTAAAAATTTTTTATTATTATTATTTTATGTGTGTGTGTGTGTGTACCATCAAATCGGATTTGACTGGTACAGGAGGAGAGTGTCCCTCCTTTCTCAGCAGAGCATCTGGTGGATTTGAACCGTGTGCCTTTGGGATTGCAGTGCAGCTTCTTGCCACTAGGCCACCAGAGCTCCCCTGCAAGTAGTTCTCTTAAACACATAGAGTGAGAGAGTTTCTTTAACAATCTCTGTTTTCCGGTATCCCAAGGTTTGGGTAGAAATCCAACATTATCACAGTTTGTTAGGAAAGATGAGAGATACAGGGTAGAACAAATGGGAATGTGTGGTGTAGTTTAGGAACTAGAGAGATACAGGAGAGTTAAAGAGATCAGAGAAGGGAAAGTGGGTGAGCTGGTGGGAATGTTGGTTCATCAGGAAAGGCTTGTCAGGAATAGAGAAACTAAGAGTTCAGAGGGTTAGGAGGAATGTGTACTCACTTCTTATTGCTGTTGTGACAAACTATCAGATTTAGTAACTAAAAACAACATGGCGGTTGTTATCCTATTTTTAATATATTATTTTAATATATCATTAAAATATATTATTTTAATAATAGTCTTATGCAGTACTTGTCCTTATAAGACTGTGTTAGTTCACTCAGCTTAATGCTCTCCAGTCTCTCCCAAGCGATGTATTATTTTTCAAAATCACTACTCCTGAGTGCTGTATAATATTCAATTGTGTGAATGTGCCACAATTTCTCAATACATTCAGTTGTGCTTGGACATTTGGGCTGTTTCCATGTTCTTGTGATGGTGAATAATGCTACTATGAACATTAGTGTACACATCTCCATTTGTGTCTCAGTTCCAATTTCCCTGGAGTATATTCCTAGAAGTGAAATAACTGGGTCATATGGAGTTTCTACATTCAACTTTTTGAGGAAACACCAAACTTCCTTCCACAGTGGTGAGTAACATTTATAGTCCTGTCAACAGTGTATGAGAGTTCCCACATCTCCACATCTTCTCCAACATTTATTGCTTGCTGCCCTGCTAAACTTTGCAGTTGTTACTGGGGTGAGATGGTATTTCATTGCGAAAATAGGATAGCTAGTAAAACATATATGAGGACCCCCGGAGGGAAGGGTGAGGCAGAGGAGTGAGGATGGGTAGGAGATAAATCACAGGGTTGCACAATTTGATGGGTGGAGGGAAGGGGTAAAGGAAATGGGAATGATCTGGTGGGAATCTGAAAAGACAGGTAATGATGGGCATAGACCAACGGTGATTCATTTTATAAAACATAATAGATGGGAATGTTTATATGAAACACAATGTGAATGAATAGTGTGAAACACAATGTATATGAACTTTGTACTATAGAGTTGGAACCCACCCATAGCTGACCTTTCAGGGGGTTTTCAGAGACAGTTAATCACACGGGAGGAGATTGTCCATCCTTCTCCTGCAGAGGGGCTGCTGGCCTTGAACCATGTGCTTTCGGGATTGCAATGCAGCTTCTCACCACTAGGCCACCAGAGCTGGTACTAATACAGTTTTTAAAGATCAGAAGTCCAATACAGATCTCACTGCACAAAGGTGTGAGAAGAGCTTCATTTGCTCTAAAGATTCTGAGAGAGAATCTCTCTCCTCACTTTTTTTCAGTTTCTGGAGGCTACCTTGTTTCCTCAACTCTTGGTCCTGTTCTTTGAAGACAGAAATATTACTCAGATGCTTCCCATTTCACCATCTCTGCCTCTCTCCCTTCCAATTCTCTCTTCCACTTAAGCCAAAATCCCACTGCCATCACGTCCCTTCCAACTCTCAGCCTGCCTGTAGGAAAGTAGAACTGCCCACAGGTTTTCAAGGCTGTGAATTTGTATGAGAACAGACTGCCTCATCTTTATTCTGTTGAGCACATGGTATGTTTGAACACACTAGCCAACATTTTGGTTAGCAGTAAAACTCACCTCTTCCTATTGAAAAATGAACTCACTGTCATTTCATTGATTACAGCCTGTAACAACCATCTGTCAGGTTTCTGAAGCTATAGATCTTTACGGAAGCAGACTGTCTGTCTCCCAAGGAGCAGCTGGTAGATTTGAACCGTTGACCTTGTAGTTATCACTGCAACATGTCGCACATTAAGCTACCAGAGAACCTTGCAATTACATTGGCCCACTCAATCCAAGAAAATCTGCTAACTAGTTACCTTAACTCTCCTTTGCCATGTAACCAAAAACATGCATAGGTTCCTGGAACTAGAAGTAGTCTACCCAAGGGGGCTTCATCATGCCTACCACACAAAGAGACAGTAAGGAGGTCACTTGAGATATGACAAAAGAAGATGAGCTAATGTCCAGAAGAAGAAATGCATGATACAAGCTTGAAAAGTGAAGAAGTTCATGGCCACAGAAATGAGGGTTGCAAAAAGGAGGCTGTGAGAAAAAGGTCAACTAAATAGACTGGAGTCAGATGGCTTCAATGGGCTTTGATGCTAGGATGGTGAAGGATGCTGCTGTATAAACAAACAAGTGAACAAAATACCTGGACATATAAAGGGGGATCACTTTGGCATTGGCACTTGCTAGTGGAATCATTTGACAATGGGAAGCCATTGGTATTCACTTTGCCCTGTCCCCACCACAGAGATGGGAGAAAAGAAGGGGTCATCTTGGGCATCCATAGGGGGGAGAGAGAGGTAGCTGCAGGATTAATATGGCCAAAACCACCAGGACACTTTAAACAGAAAGAAGACAGGAAGAGAGGAGGAGAGAGGACAGAGAAAGAGGCCACATTTAACCCATTCATCACCTGCCCCCACCTTTTAATTCCCATTGAATAGACCTGATTCTGTTTTGATGGAAAACATGCCCAGCGCATGGTTCAGAAGGCTATAGAATTGAGAGCTATTAAATACTAAAAAGACAAGGTGAGAAACAATTTGCAAAATCTCCTCTTTTTATAGACTGCAGCGATTGAGAAAAATTGAGTAAATTCCCCAGCTGCCTCGACTGCAGTCTGTTTCAAGATTCCATCAATTTTTTACGGTACAATCAATATTTATGAATCCCCAAAGAAATGTTGCAAGAGAAACCCAGCGCAACATTTTCTCAGTGGTTTGCAGAGCTGTAACAGGGGGACCTAAATAACTTTTAAAATAATCTCAATGACAATCAAAGACTCTTCCATTGCCAATACGGTTTAATGTCGGTGTTTATATTAGCACTGGTTGGCCAAAGGCGGGGGCAGGGAAGCAAAAACACTTGGAGTTTAATCTGTTCAAAAGATGACACTTGGCCAAATAAATACACTGTAATATGGTACTTAAAAATTCAAAGGAAGTGCTACATTAAATAGTCCCTGGATTTTTTCTTTCTTTTTTTCTTTTTTTTTTTTTAATGCATTAAAATGTCCTCTGTTGGTTAGGCAATGGATTTTTCAGTCAGCTGGGAAAAAAAATTCTTGGGGAGAAAAAAATCAAAACAGGCAAACAAATCCACAGTGCTTTAATGGCTACGTTAGGTTTAATATCTAAACTTATTTAAATAACTCTGAGCCCTCCTGCAGAGAAATATTGAAACTAATGGATTCCTTTGTGCGTAATCTCCATTTAAATGTAGAGTTTAATTTCCCTTTCAGCTAAACCTGTGTGAAACTTGTCTTGAAATGTCCTTCTAAAAGAAAAAGAAAGCCCCATACAGAATATTTAGGGGGATTCCTTTATTTTATTTAAAATTGGTTTGGGGTACTAAAATGAGACAGCCAGCCAAAAGTGTGCCCACAGATCCGATACATTTGTACCAGGAGCCTGGGGTGGGCGCTGTGCGTCTGCTGTAGTCGCATGTAAAGCTACATGCTACCTGCAGGATATGATTTCTAAGGTGCTTGGGGGACCCTTCCCCAGCCTCAACGCTATCCTCATGGCCCCTCATATCACAGTAATGCTTGATATCCCGTTCCTGCAGCTTCCTCTCCTTGCTTGCCTTAAAGGACTTGATTTCTGTTCCATGCAAATCACCTCCGGCCAGGCCCACACTTCCCAGTGTGGCCAAGGGTCATTTCGTGCTCATGAATATGCATCGAGTCATATGGGGCCAGAGTGGGAACAGCAACCTAGAAATTAATCGATGCTGCCCTTTTATTCAGCAGATAATGAAGCAGAGGCCTAGAGAGGGGTAATTCACAAGGCTAGTGTCTGAGATGGGCTGGGAGCCCAGGTGTGTGGCGCCCAGGCCAACATGCTGGCACCCTGTACATCCATGTATGAATTCGTGTGCTTTTCTGTCCTTGTCATGTAACCAACAGTCTGGACTGCATGTGTGAGTGCACCTGAGACCTACTGTGTGGGTTAAAGGATTTTTTGTTTGTTTGGTTTTGGTTTTTTAAATTTTATTATTTTGTGTATGTACCGTCAAATCGGATCTGGCTCGTACAGGAGGAGATTGCCCTCCTTCTCCAGCAGAGCATCTGGTGGATTCGAACCCCGCACTTCTGGGATTGCAGTGCAGCTTCTTGCCATTAGGCCACCAGAGCTCCCTTAAAGGATGTTTCTGTACTGGTAGTGGTCCGCTGAGCCCTGGTATGTGCAGAGCAGAATTGCTCCTCGGGTTGTCAAGGTTCCCACCTTTCTGAAACATAAAACACCTTTAAAAATGTAACCTCGCAATCCTGGAGTTGGTTCTGCCTCACAGTGAACCCTCCATTGGTTTCTGAGGCTATACCACTGCTTAGGAGCCCACCTGGGGACTCCAAAGCCAGAACGTTCCATGGCTTCAAATCAGACATTTGGGCTGATACTAGAACACTAAACCATTGGGTTTTCACCAAAAAATTCATTTTTTACCTCAACTCTTGAGATAATTTTGTTCATAAAGACCTACTTTGTACATATGTCTTCTAGAAGCACCTTACTACATAACCACCCACACCCATACATACCAGCGCAGTGCCGAGGGTCTCTGCCAACCAGGGTACCACAGACCCATGTTTCTCCTTATTTTGATTGACTTTCAATCTGGGCTTTACCTCTAACACTGTAACTATCCATGTTCCTCTGTTGTTCATAGGGTTTCGGAGACTGACTATTCTTAATCTGGCAGCTCTGCTGAAACCTGTCCACCATGAGTGACTTTCTGGGATTTGATGCACCAGTGGTATAACTTTGAGCATCACAGCAACCCCCAAGTTACCTCAGTACAGAAAACTGACAGACAAGTGCTGTACTAATAAGGACAATGATAAGAAAGAAAGAAAGAATATAGATAATTAGCTATAAAGTAATTAGCAATATGCAGATCATTTCCCAATAAAATAAACTGATAGATAAATGTTGTACCTCTAACAGCAAATCAGGCTAAGGGGTTTTGGGATTTTTTTAAACATTTGACTGTGTAAGATTATAACAAATTACAGTTATTATTGAGAAGGATGGGAATTCTAAGGCACTTAATCGGGCTTATGTGAAACCTATAATTAGACCATATGTGAAACCTATACCTAGACCAAGTGGCTGTTGTGCAAACAGAACAAAGGAACACTGTTATTGTTATTGTTGTTGTTATGAGCTGTGGAGTCATTTGCCCTAAACCCTGCTCTATCCTGTGCCAAGCTCACTGTCTCTGACACACCTACTCCTATTACCCCAATCACTGAATCAATCCATCTCTTGAAGGTTCTTTCTCTCTTGGGTTGTCCTTCCATCCTCCCAAGCATGACATCCCTCTCCAAAGACTGATCCCACCTTGTAACATGTCTAAAGTATGTCAGATGAAGCTTCAGAATCTTTGCCTCCAAGGAGCAGCCCAAATTCACCCTTTCCAGGACAAATCTGTTTGTTCTCCTAGCAGTCCATGATATAGTCAACACTCTTCTCCAGCACCTCACTCAGCTCAAAGGCATCAATTCTTTTTCTATCATCCCTAGTCATTGTCCACCTCTCTGATGCATAGCACACAATTGCAAAGACTATGACCTGGATCGGTGCACCTTAGTCTCCAGCCTGACATCGTTGCTCTTCAGTACTCTAGAGAGGTCCCTGACTTTCCCAATGCAATTAATCTCTTGATTTTCTGGCTGCTGGTACCAAGAGCATTGATTGTAGAGCCAAGCAAACTAAAGCTGTTAACAATCTCAGTTTCTTCACCATCCATTATGATGCTGCCAACTGGCCCTGTGGTGAGAATCTTTGTTTTCCTTGATGTTGGGCTTCAATCCATATTGAAGGCTGCAGTCCTTAACCTTCTGCAACAAGCACTTCAGGTCCTTCTCCGTTTCAGCAAGCAGTGTTGTGTCATCTGTATAATGCAGGTTGTTGATGAATCTTCCTCCAATTCTGAAGCCACATTCCTCCTTATACAACCCAGCCTCCTGGATGACCTGTTCTGCATACAGATTGAAAAGGTACAGAGACAGAGCACATCCCTGGCGGACACACTTCCCAATTTTGAACCATGCAGTGTCTCCTTGCTTTGTTCTGACAACTGTCTTCTGGTTCAAGTATAGGTTTCGTATAAGCACAATCAAATGTTCTGGGATTCCCATTTTTCTCAGAGTCAGCCACAGTTTGTTGTGATCCACACTGTCAAAAGCCTTTGCATAGTCAATGAAACACCGATAGACATTCCTCTGGTACTCTCTGCTTTCTGCCAAGATCCATCTAACATTAGCTATAATATCCCTAGTACCACGGCTCTTCTAAACCCAGCCTACACATCTGCCAGTTCTCTGTTGATGTGTTGCTCCTGTGGTGTTGGGATAATTTTCAGCAGAATCTTGCTTGCATGTGATATTAATGATATTGTTCGGTAATTTCCACACTCTATCGGGTCACCTTTCTTTGGATTGGGAACAAGGAACACTAAATGGGTTAAAATTAAGAAAGGTTGTATCCTCTCTCCATGTATCCTCTCTCCATACCTGTTCAAACTGTACGCTGAGCAAATCATTCCAGATGCTGTACTTTGTGAAGAAGAAAGTGTTCTCAGGATCAGAGGAAAACTCATCAACAGCCTATATTATGCAAATGAATTACCTGCTTGCTGAAAATGAGGAAGACTTAGGACTTATTGCAGAAGATCAGAGAATGCAGCCTTCAATATGAATTACATCTCAATGTAAAGAAAACAAAAATTCTTGTCACTGGACTGATAGACAACATCATGATAGATGGCAAAAAGACTGAAGTTGTTAACGACTTTGTCTTACCTGGATCCACAGTCAACATCCTTGGTCCCAGCAGTCAGGAGATTAGGAGACAGATTGCACTGGAAAAGTCTGTGGTCAAGGACCTCTCCAAATTATTGAGAAGCCAGGACATCAGTTTGAAGACTAAGGTGTGCCTTGTTTAGACCATGGTCTTTTCAATCATTTGCTGTATATTGGAGAGCTGGACAATGGATAAGAATGACAGAATTTATGACTCTGAGCTGTGGTGTTGGAGAAGAGTGCTGAATATTCCATGAACTGCCAAAAGAACAAACACGTAAGTCTTGGAGAGCACAGCCAGAGTGCTTCTTGGAGGCCAAGATGACAATGCTTTGTCCTCACATGCTTTGGGCATGGTGCTAAGAGATGCTAATTCCTTGGGAAAGGACATCATGCTCGGGAAGGAGGAAGGACAACGAGAGAGGAAGACACTCATCCAGATGGATTAGCACTGGAAGTGCAGAAATAGGCTTAAATACGTCAGAGATGATGAAGATGACGTCGGGTAGGACGAGATTCAGATCTATTGTTGATAGGATTGCTATGAGTCATATTTGACTAGACGGCATCTAACAACAACAACATGCTTCCAAAAATGTTATCTCCACTAGCCTGTCCCAGAAACCCTCAAAGAACTTGTTTTAATCTCTAAGTGACTGTCTCACCACTCCAAGAGCATGGGGCTAGAAATTGTACAGGACATATTGAGGAGAGGCTTCAACCTGCCTCAACCTGTAGACAAATACCTTCAAGCAAGGAGGCCCATAAAACAAAGACACACACAAAATAGGACGTTAGAACAATGACCATACACTTTCTTACTCAAATCACACTTGCGATTCCAACCCACGGCCGGTACCCTACCTGAAACATGAAGACAAAGGGCCTGAGTGTCAGGAAGCCCTAAAGGGAGCTTGAGTTCCAGCCTGCCATGCAGAGACACTTCATGCTGTAAGCTGCAAACTGACCCAATCAATCCCTCTGTTTGAGAAGATTGAATGCTGGCTGAACAGAGAAGAGGGGTCATAAAGTGTGTAGCTGTTGCCAAAGTGATACTTGAACTATAGTTTCATTTCTCTATAAAAAATGATGTGCATCTAACTCCAGGAAGAACTACATGTTGGGAGAATGTTGTGGCTGATGGGAACATATCCTGAGCCATTCTGCAGCCCAATACATCCTTGCAACTTACCTATGACACCGAAGCACACATCTTGTGCATGGTAGCTCCTAGCAACCTAAATGAGAGAGAGAGAGAGAAACAGAAAGAAAGAACAAAATTTTGCTTCCAATCATGAACTTTACCTACCACAAGTGACTTGATAAATACTAATTTAGGCTATTCTTTTTCATTAAAAAAAACAACCACCAAAACCAACAACAAACCCACAAATAACTATTTCATGAATATCACTGACTCAGCTTGTTGGTTTTAAAATACTTGCAGCCCAATAAAAGTATCACCAACTTAGCCTAGTCTTCTTCTTGATGTGATTATGATACCAAAGTCTTCTCTCTCTGCATCTAACTCCCCAGTCTGTTAGGCACACTCATCCACAAAATCCCACAAAACACTCAGAGGCCACTTGGAATGAGGGCAGTGCTTCATTATCCTTGTCAGCTGGCCCAGAGTTAGAATCCCTGCTGGTGACATTGTTCACCAATATATGGGGCCTGGTGTTCACTCCGTTAAAATGTTCCTTAATTAAGAATCTTTTTTTCCTTTCTTATGCATAAATTAATCAAGGTAATTATTGCAGCATTATTATTATTACATTGTACTTATAGAGCTCTTACCTCTAAGGTGCTCAAAATAGTTTATAGATTTTTTTTTTAATCGAATGAACTCTGGTAGCCTCCAGGCAAATGGAGAGCGGAGCAGGGATTATCAGAGTCACATTGAAGTTGGAGAAAATGGGTCAGACCAGGAGAAGGGAGGCTGCTACCAAAGAGCCCAGAAGGATCCACATTCTCCCCACCTGTGGGGCATGAGGGCCAGGAAGAGGGGCCCCCGGTGTGGTAGGAAGTATTTCCTATCTACAGACATTTGAGTAGCACTTTTTGGAACTCAGAGAGTCCCTCACAGCAGACTCTGCTGTTATTATATGTCTTTGAGTCGGAATCAACTCATTGCTGACCCTCCAGCAGGTTTTCAGAGGATGTCAATTACACTGGATGTTGCCCATCTTTCTCTCTCAGTGGTTAGTAGAGGATTCAAACCACATACCTTTGTGTTGGCAGCGCAAGCCCTTACCCTTTAAGTTTAGAAAATGTATCAGAAATATCAGCTGGCCCTCCCTCTTTTTCCTCTCTTTTTGGGTCATAGAATGATTCAGCTAGGTACCACCAAGTCAACTCCAACTCATGGCAACCTCTGTGTGTTGGAGCAGAGCGGGGCCCCATGGTTGGTTTTTCAGAAGTACATCAGCAGGCCTTTCTTCCACATCATCTCTGGATGGACTCAGAGGTCCAATCTTTTTCAGTTAGCAGCTGAGGCATTAACTATTTGCAGCACACCTGTGTCTGACCAGGTGGCTTATACCAGCTGCTTGATTCGTGGAGCCAAAGGCACCAGGTGTAAGGAGAGAGGAAGAACACTTCTCAGTGTCAGTATTGCCCAGTTTACATGGACCCTGACTCACATGGCTGTGACTCCATGTGTCTTCCCCCTGAGGTCATACACTTATGCACCACAGAAGTCAAAGGAAATCCAACCACTGAAAAAGAGCAGATTCCAGCTCTTTAATAAAGTAACTAGAAAGTGCATAAGCACCAGGGAAGAGCCCTGGGACTGAAGAGTGTATGGTGAGTGGTACACAGAAGGCTCACTCCAAGTACCACACAAAATAATCGTGCTGTTGCTATGTGCTGTCAGGCTGGAACCTACTCATAGCTGACCTTTCAGCAGGTTTTCAGAGGCTGAAAATTGCCCAGGAGTAAACTGACCTTCTTTCTCCTACAAAGAAGCTGGTAGATTTGAACTGCATGCCTTTCGGTTGGCAGCACAACTCCTTGCCACTGAGCCACCAGAACTCCCTACTCCATTTCATTAGCAGATTCAACTGAAGATAATTCAACTGTGGATTCCACACAGGAAAGCTCTTCCTCCCCTCATCATCTCTATTTAAAACCCACTGAGTAGATTCTGACTCAAAGAGTCTCTATAGGGCAGGTAGAAAGGCTCTAAAGGGTTTCTAAGACTGTAACCTTCATGGAAGTTGTTTGCTACATATTTCTTCTGTTTGAACAGCGAGTAGTTTCAAATTGCCAGCCTTTTGGTTCTGAGCTGCGTGTTTAACCATTGAGCCATCCTAGCTACATCTTCTGCTTAGTTCAATACAACTCTTCTTTGAAGACTTGACTGGACATAATCCAGTCATTTCAAAATTACCCTTAAGTACCTACCACGGCACTTCTGGACACTGACAGAGAACAGAGATAAAGCCGATTTAACAAACAAATTCTTTCAGAGTCACCCATGTTGTGTAATATTTTATTAGTTACTTGTTTTTCAGAGCTGCAAAGTAAGTCAGTGCAAGCATGTGGGACCACTAGGTTTCAAAAAAATAAAACATGACTCAAAAAATGGGGAAAAAAGGTGCTGGACTAGCTGGACCAGTTGTATCTGATAGATATAATACAATGTGAATGGATGTTTAAAGGCCCCCTCAATACAGGCGACCTCTGTCATATTATCAGTGTTAATATCCAAAGACAAGGGAGAAAGAAGATTATAACTTTTCAGCTCTAAGAGTATATGATCTCATTAAAGCTTTTCATCCCTGACATTCTTTCATCTTTATTTCCCAAGGAGTAAATTGAACCTGCATCTGGATTTTACTTATCTGGCATATCACGGCACTTAACAATTCTTAATATTGACACTTCTAGTCAAGGTGGCCTAGTGGCAAGAAGCTGTGCTGCAATCCTGGAAGTTTGTGGGTTAAGGCCACCAGCTGCTCCATGGGAGAAAGATGAACCATCTCCTCTGTGCAGTTAATTGTCTCCGAAAACCCGCCAGAGGGTTCGCTATGGGTCATTCGAGCTCTATGTACACAACAGTAACAACAGTCATACAAGGGAATTCTGATGGCATAATAGACAGCTGAGCTGCTAACCCAAAGGTCATGTCTCTTTGGTCAGCATTTCCTCAGGAGAAAGATAGGCAATCACCTTCTGTGCAATTTACAGCCTTAAAAACCTGCTGGCAGGTCAGCTATGCAGTGGTTCTGACTCGGCAGCAATGAGAGAGTGACTCAAGGTACAGAAGCCCCGGTGTGGCGATGGTTAAGTTTAGTTGCTAACTGAAATTTGGCTGATGGTTCTAAACCACCCTCCAGGTCCATGAAGGAAAGGCCTGGTGATAGGCTTTTGTAAAGAGTTACTGCTGTTGTTAGGTGCCACCAAGTTCGCCACGACTCACTGCACCCCTGTGAACGACAGACCTGAGCCTTTTCCTCTCCTGCGCCGTCCTCACAATCTCTGACACACTCGAGCCCACAGTAGTCATCACAGTGTCGATTCATCTTGTTGGGGGCCTTCTTCTCTTCTATTGATCCTCTATCTTTCTCAGCAAGATGTCTCTCTACAAGCTTCTCCTGAAAATATTCCCAGTCAGTGAGACAAAGTTTCATGACTCTAAGAGCACTCTGGTTGGACTTCCTTCGAAACAGATTGTTTGTTCTTTGGCAGTCTTTGGAATATCCATGCTTCCCATCAACACCACAATTCAAGGGCACTGATTCTTCTTCTGTAAAGAGGACAGACAATAAAACACTCTGACTCAGTCCCACTCCATCACATGAGGCCCCGAGGGAGTCAGAATGAACTCAAGAAAACCTAACAGCAATCAAGGTATGCCATGCCTTCCATGAGGAAATCGCTAATAAAGCCTTATTAATAAAGGGATTTTCTTTGAAGAGTCTTTGACCATAACATCCACTGTTTTGAGTGTCATGAAGTGATATATTCAGGCAAGCAAATCCTGAAGATGCTTGGGAAGGCTGTCCCATTGCTTTAAAGTCAGCTGTCCTCTACTCCGGGGCCTGCTGACTCGATGTGACTGCTATAGACTCACACTCTGATGTCTAAATATATAAATGTGCAAAGACAGTTAACTAGGACTTATTTGTGTCTTGGGAATGAAAAAAAAGTAATTAACTGGTATTTTTAACGCATTTTCTCTTTACAGGATGATCTAGTTAAATGGTTCAGTTATAAGATCAGGGAATTTGGTACCTTTTGAAATAGCCCATCTTAAGTGGTTCCAAAGTTATCCTAATGGGCTGGTAACTTGCTCTTTGCCTCCTGGAGACAAAGTGGGGAGGGCAGAGCTGGCCTGAGAGCCAGGTAGAAGAGGAGCCTAGGACATGGGGAACAAGAGAGTTTAAGATAGCCATCACTGTGGGCTCAAAAAGGTATTTAAAATATGATTTCTATCTGAAACTTTCTTCTTTCCAGTAATAAGTACTTTCAATATCTAATTTGTGGTATTTAAGAGATGTGACTAGCTCTAACTTCTTTAGACATCAAGCTCCAAATTCATCTTGGCCAGTCCATGATGTGAGCTTACGGGGTCAGGAGATTTGAGTTGTGGGTAAGCTGTGATGTCCACTAGCCTTCATCATGTATAAACCATGCATAAGGTTCCTCCGTGTCCCAAACAATAAAGCATGTATGAGAGGCAGCTTCCTAGGTATTCCCAACCTTGTGCCCAAATCTAAACCTCCCTCTGTCCAGTTGATCCAGCCTCGTGATAACCCGTGTGTTACAGAGGAGAACTAAGCTTGTCAAGGGTTTCTTGGCTCTATATTGTAGCTGATCTCCAGGCCTGTCTTCTACAGCATGGATTGACGGACTCCAGCTACCAACCTCCAGGCCACTTAAACTCAAAGACATGGCCATCAAGTTGGAACCAAGTCATCTGACCCTCCAGCAGGCTTTCAGAGATGGTAAATCACACAGGACGAGACTGCCCGTCCTTCTCCTGCCTCTAGCAAATTGGAACCACCAGTGCATCTTACAGTCTACACCACAACCAAACTGTTTATGCCACCCAGTGACTTTTAAGGACCAACACTGTGAACATGGTCAGTAATGATAAACTGACCAGCCCCCAAATGGTAAAAGTGGGAACTATTGCACCTAATGGTGGCCTCCTAGGTAAGAGGTTGTGCTGCCAACTCAAAGGCAGGTGGTTTGAATCCACCAGCTGGATCAATGGCGATGAGTTGAATTGAGTGAATTTAAGAGTTTACCCCACTAGGTACAATCCAGAAACTAAATGATTAACGCTGTGTTGGCCATGTTTCTCTCAATAACTACAAAGGTCATTTGGGCCCTGGGACTTTGCTACAGAAAACCCAAGTCCTCAAACCCTGCACTCCTGTAACATTAGTTATGAAATTACCATGGTCTGGGTTCCACCTTCCAGAGGTTACACAGATACACCTAATGGGGAAAATGAAATTCCCAGTCACAACTCTAGCTGGACAACAATCTTGTCCATGTAATTTTTAGCTTTCCAGGCTCTGAAATTCAGAAAGGCACATTATGAGGATGTTGAAATGAATGCTAAAAGTTGAGTCACTAATTCTAACACAAAGCAGTAACTCCTAACTCCAGTGCTCGGCGTCTTAGCTCCTCAGAATTAAATTATAGGCGTCAGGCACATGCAAAGGAACTCTTTGGGGATAGAAGTGAAAATCGGCTGCTATACCACGGAGGTGGCTGGAAGGTAGGAATGGGCCCCTCTTTAAAGGATCCCAAGTCAAGATGGAAGAAATGGCACCAACTGGAAAGTGAGAGATTTCCATTGACCCTGAGCCACGCTGGAAGAAAGACCGGGCTATTTAAAAACAAACAAACAAACAAACAAACAAACACCAACCCCGTCCATTAAAACCCCTCAGAAGCGTGCACACACACTTGACCTGCCTTAAGCAGAGTCAATTCAATATCAATTGGCTTGGGCTGCTTTGTTATGTGAAGAAAGTAAATGAGTGGAGTTTCAGGAGCTACAAGATCTCATTTCTGTTTTTCTTCTTTCCCTTTTGTCCTCAAGTCTTTAATAAAGTCTCATTGAAATAATCCAGCCCGGACTCAACTGCAGTTAGGAGAAGATTTGCGCGACCAGCCAGAGGCAGGGTATAAAAAAGGAGCCATGCTGGTGGTGGGTGCATTTGCTGTGCAAACTCCTCAAAGGGAAGTGAATCTCCAAGAACAAGAGGCCACCAGCACTCTCTTCATCTCACACCTGCTTCAGTCCCACTCTCAAGGGATGGAGGCTCAGCTCTATGGGGGATGCTGGTGGGGTTCCTGACAGCAGGGGACCACAGCTCTGGCCCCTTCTCTCTCCTCCATGAAATGAAGGAAGACATCTCCGGGACCCTACCTGCCTCATCCCCCAAAGTCAGGCACTGAACGGGATCATCCCTCCATGTTCCTCTCTGCTCCAGGGGGCATGGCTCACACCCAGTGCCTGGAGTAGAAGCAGCACCAGTGATGGAGGCAAGGCTGATGCCTCTGCCATGTCCCTTGGGATGTATTGAAGGGTGAGTGCAAGGACAGTGAAGCACTTCCAGTGCAAAAGTTAAGGGGGAGTTCACTCTCAGGGTCGGCCAAATGCACCCCCCCCCAAGATTCCGTTCTTTGCTAGTTCTGTACACACGGGATTTTACTCTCCTCACTTGAGTCCCAGCTCTGACTGGTTGTGAGAGGAACAAGAGGCTTCCATTGAAGTAAACCCAGCAGCATGATGGAGAATGATTATAGAAAACAATCTTCGCGTGGCACAAACATTTTGCCCTCAGCTACTAATCAAAATATTGGTAGCTGTAACTCACAAAAGAAAAGATTGATGACCTGCTTCCGTGAGGATAGCAGTAAACAAGAAACGCTGTGGAGCTCAGGTGCACTCTCTCTAGCACGTGCACCAATCATGACCCACTCAGTGGCAGCGGGCTTGACTCTGCTGGCTTGGTGGTGAGGAGTTGTGCTGCCAACCCAAACACAGGTGGTTTGAATCTATCAGCTGTTCTGAAAAAAGAAGGCTGGGCGGTCTCCTCCCAGGTGATTCACAGCTTCTGAGAACTCACTGGAAGGTCAGCTGTGAGTCAGTTCTGACTCGATGGTTGACACAGAGAATGGGCTGACACTCAAGGAGTGCGGGTGGTCCCCTCCATCCAAACACTTGTCCTCAGCATTTTGCCCTTACGCCTGATTTGTTTCACTCATGCAGAATTTATTTTTTTTTTAATGTGAGCATCTCACAACTTGCCTTTGAAGCTACTAGCATGTCCTTGCGTGTCACCAACCAAAGGTTTTGAACAACAAGACCTAATCTCGGGCTCTTAAGGGAGTTCTGTGGAATGAGAGACACTCTGAAAGGGAGAAGGGTTGCAAAGACCTAACGGGATAACTTAGTATTCAGGGCCAGCCTCAGGTTCACATCAACAGTCACCTCCCTTATTGCAGGTTTCCCAGGGGACACTTCTTAGTCTAGGACAAGAGAAGTGATGAAAGCAAACCTCACATGGTCACACTGAGCGCTCAGGGCCCTCACTGCAAGCCCGGGTTACCAGCGACCCCCTAGATGGCCACTGTTCAGTGTTGTGTTCACATTGCCAAAGCCATCTGAGGATAAATTCCCTGACGCAGGCTCTCATTTTACTCTTTCTGAACTCTGTCTCAGGCCCTAGCTAAGTCAGGCCTCTGTGCTCTGGTCAGGAGAGAAACCTAGACTCCCTTCTTACTCCAGAACCACACACACGACTATTGAGTTGGTTCTGGCTCATAATAACTCCACATGTGACATCTGTTCCATACGGTTTTGCTGGCTGTAATACTTACCGCAGCGACTCATTTGTCCCTGGGACTCTGGGTGGGCTCAAACCATCAACCTTTAAGTTAGTAGGTGAGCACAACCTTCACGACTGAGGGACCTAGATTCTCTCCCTGTCCCTCCCCAAACACATCCACGATTGTATGATAGCAAGATAAAACAGGAGACGAGAGAAGTGGGGGAAAGTTAATTTAAGGGGAAAATGATCTCTCTGTTCTCTGCTAATGGAACCTGTAAATTAGGGCATTTAATTACCAAAGACAAAATTTGTTCATTTTGGATGCTAATATTTACATTTGCAACTGCTTTGAAAGGGTAAAACTTGATGAATTGGCAAAACATTTTGACTCCTTTTCCCCAAATTAATCAAACAAGCTGTGATCGAGCTATTTATAAGTCTAGTTAAGTCTATCTCCCTAGCGAGGGATTTTTTCCCCCTCCACCTCCTCCAC
Organism: Elephantulus edwardii; assembly: GCF_000299155.1. Classification (NCBI taxonomy): domain Eukaryota; kingdom Metazoa; phylum Chordata; class Mammalia; order Macroscelidea; family Macroscelididae; genus Elephantulus; species Elephantulus edwardii. The sequence goes on from NW_006399853.1 coordinate 1,400,439, forward strand.
ATTCTGTGGTTTTACAGCTACTCAGCTCCTCACCTAGATACTTGGTGCCAGGGAATCTCAGTGGGAAGGTATTTGATCTATTTCTATATTTAATGACACATTTCATCATAGTGGAACAGCGGCTCATTGTAGCATCTGTGTTGAAGTAACACTCCAGTGATGATCTTTTCTGTTTGGATAACTCCTTGTGACCTCTAAGGTGTGTACTTGTTCACCACCAACATCCATGGGTTTGAAAGTCCATTGGATAAAAGCCCCAGCTTGGTAGATATTGATGGGGCTCTTCCCTAAAAGGGTCAGGATTGGTAAGACAGTATTAATTTGCATGTAGTGTAAGAGTGAACAATCCAAGGGTCATCTCTCAGCATGCTGGCCATCCTGGTCTCAGGTGGACCTCCTGCTCGCCTTGGCTATATTAGCCTTGATGCCAATCTACCTTTTCTGTCTGCTATCCCCACCCATCTCATTCCCAGGAGGTCTCCCCTTCCTTATCCCAGTGATATCAAGAGGGTAGACAGAGGTATCAGCACCCCCCCGATCCTATACAGACTTCTCGTTGTTGTTGTTGTTGTTGTGTACTGTGAAGTCAGAACCAACTCATAGCTGACCCTTTTCAGAGGCAGTTTAATCACTTTAATCGCACTGAAGGATACCACCCATCCTTCTCCTGTGGAAGAACTGGTGGATTCAAACCCAGTGCCTTTGGAATTGAAGCATAGCTTCTTATGACTAAGCTACCAGAGCTCATCACAGATCTTACTCATGGAGAGATGGGTTGGCCCAGTCCCCTCACTTTGGGGCACAAAGCATCAAGGGCCCAGAGATCTCAGGCTGAACATCAATCTAAATGAAAGTGCCATGGAAAGAACTTAAGCGTGGCCTTGGTGGTTGACCTCTTCGCCTTTTCAATCCTGCAGCCCTGAGAAGATCCCGGAAGCAAGAATCCTGTTTCCCTGGTGTCTGGTCTTCAGACAGAGGGAGAAAAGATGTAGCTGTGGTGGCTCTGAGAAAGGACTGGATCTTACAGGGGTCGGAGCTGGAAAGGAAGCAGATTGCCTGAGTCTTTGCCTAAATGTGTGATACCTCAGTGACAGCTGCCCAATTGATCAAAAATATCACTGATTACACACCCACAGAGGATTCATATGCTGAGATGCTACTGTGTGTTTACACTGTTCTAGTGTGAAAGTAGACAAGTGTGAAGTCCATTGTTCATCCCTTGGGCATTGACAGATCAGTGGATGGCACTCTGTTAGCTAGCGACAAGTCATGGCACTGACAGGACAAGAGGTACAGAGCACCAGCGCTAGAGGAGGGAGGATGGGGATGGAGAGGGCTGCCTTAGGGAGGAGTGGACAAGTGAACAGTCTAGGTTATACCAGGCTAACAAATGATCCCTAGCTACCGTTAACTTCCAAGAGAAAGAGTGTGTATCTGATTTCTTTCTAACTCTGCCTCCTAGATCAGCGGCTCTGTTCCTTTGGAGCCCAGACTGATGGAGCAGTCTCTCTCTAGGACAGTCCTAGTCATAACAGTCAAGGGGAAAGAGGGAACTGACTCACCAGGCTTCGCCATGAGTGGGACGCTTGTCATATCCATTCACATTTCAAATCAAGTCACGTGGTCAAGCCTGCCATCAATGGAACCAAAAACCCAACCAGTTGCTGGTGAGTTGAGTTGAGCTCACAGCAAACTTGTGTTTCAGAAAAGAATTTCTTAACAGGGTCAATGACTGTGATGTTTTAGGAACAGATTGCCAGGCCTTTCTTCCAAGTTACTTCTGAGTGTATTTGAATCCTCAATCTTTCAGATAGTAGCAAAGTGCTTAATCCTTAGTGTCACCCCAAGGACTCCATCAATGTCACAAGGATATATAAATCGCTTGACAAGAAACATTTGTGAACAATCCCCTACTGCAGGTAAGCTTCCCTGGGGTGGGGTAAAGCGATGTGGACCTTCGGAGATAAATGTAGTTAAAGAAAGGAAGAAATAGCTAAAGAAGCGGAATATAAATTAAAAGCTCTTGAGATAAACTAACCTGGATTAACCTCTCTGTGCCTCAGTTTCCTCATTTGTTATACAGGAATGATAATGAAATCTTTTATATGGATACTGTGAGGTTAAATGAATTGTGGTTGCTGTTATGCACCATTGAGTCAGAACCAACTCATAGCTGACTGCCCAGCAGGGTTTTAGAGGCAGTAAACAGCGAGAAGGAGGTTGCCCATCTTTCTCCTGACGAACAGTTGGTGGATTCAAACTATGTAAGCCATCAGAGCTCCCTAAATGAATTAATACACCTATTTTTGTTTAGAACAGTGTCTGGAACACAGTAAATAAGTATCAGCAAAAGCAAACTAAATAACTTGCTTCTGCTGTTGTTGTTATGTGCAATCAGGTAGGAACCAGCTCAGAGCTGACCTTCCAGTGGGTTTTCAAGATGCCATAAACTGAACAAGAGGTGACTGCCCATCTTTCTCCCTCAGAACAGTTAGGGGACTTGAACCTTGTGCCTTTAAGTTGGCAGTGCAGTTCCTTACCACTGTGCCAAATACTAGCCCATTATATAGTTTGTTTTGTACTGATCCAAAGGCATGAAGAATCAAGATGTGTTTGGAGGGCAGTGTGGCAGAAAACATTCTTACAAAGTTAGGGGAGTAAGGAGAATAGAGACTAGCAGACATGCCTATAAATAAGGTAGGGTTTTGCCCTGGTGGAAGATGGGGTAATTGGTTAAACACTCAGTGGATTATTAACCAAAAGTTTGACGGTCCTAAACCAGCCAGAGGCACCTCAGAAGAAAATCCTGGCAACTTGCTTCTGAAGAGTCACAGCCTTGGAAGCTCTGTGGAGAGCCACTCTAGTCTGCACACATGGGGTCACCATGAGTTGAGGTTGACTATGTGTACTGGTGGACCTGATTAAAAGTGGATGCCAACACAAGTAGTTTGTTCTTGATTCTCAGTCATGACTGGATGGGCCAAGGAGTCCCATCTCATGGTTACTGGGAGGAGATAGGTTCTTGTTGTTGTTAGGTGCCATCAAGTTGAGTACAACTCATAACGACCCTATGAACAATAGATCTGATTTCTGCCCTATCCTGAGCCATCCTCACAATTCTGATACCCTTGAGCCAATTACCACATCCACTGTGTCAGTCGACCTGGTTGAGGGTCTTCCTGTCTTGTATCATTGCTCCACCCTTCCAAGCATGACATCCGTCTCCAAGGGACTCACCTAGCATCATGACTGAAGTATGTGAGGCAAAGCCTTACCAACCTTGCCTCCAAGGAGCACTCTTGACTGTGTTTTCACCAAGACATATGTTTATTCTTTTGCTAGTCCATGGGACATTCTGTAATTTTCTCCAACACCACAGTTCAAGGACATCAATCCTTCTGTCTTCCTTATTCATTGTCCAGCTCTCAGATGCATAGCAAGCACCTACTCTATCTGAGGAGAAGACAAAGGCTTTCTCTTTAACTGCAACCCAACCCTTCTACTTGGAGAAAGTGCAACCAGAGTGCTCCTAGGAGGCAAACAGGGCCAAGCTTCATCTCACATACTTTGGGCATATTGTTAGGAGAGGTTATTTCCTGAAAAGGGCATCGTGCTTGGAAAGGTGCAGGGTCAGTGAAAAATAGGCATACCCTCAACCAGATGGAATGACATAGTGACTGCAGAGACACACGTGACGGGGATGGCATATGACAGGACGGGGTTCAGATCTAATGTTCGTGGGATAATTGTAGATCACACCTGACTCAACGGCACGTAATAACAACAATAATCCTTCCACAACCGCAGGGGCAAACGGTGGCTCAGCGCAGTGCTTTATGCTCATATTGTTCTCAGACTACCAGGTTAACCTAGAAATAGTTGCTTCTACTTTCTGGGCCCTGAATCTCCTCATCTGCAAAAGGAGGGGTGGGCTTGAAGGCCGGCTGGAGTCCTTGCAGTGCTGCCTCCTCTGTCAGTCATCCCCACAAGTTTCTACTCTGGGCCAGAAGCTGTCAAATACTCCCTGCCATTCCACAGTGCCAGGTTTGTGCCATGATGTTTAAGAATTCAGCTGCTGTAGTATATTCACACAATGGAATACCACACTGCATTGAAAAACGAGGAACTCATGAAATATTATTCAAAATGAGTGGTCCTCAAGGACGTTATGCTGAGTGAAATATCTCAGTCACACAAGGACAAATACTGCATGGTGCCACTGTTGTAAAACAGAACTGACATCGGGGTTGGGGGGAGACTGAATAAAATGGGTTCAATAATGTATACTGCATTGAAACAGATGAGGGAGAAAACTATTCAAAAGGGATATGTGATTAGGTATTATTGTCATGACAAGAGTCCAGAACAAAGGCTGCATAGTGAAGTGGATCTAGGGGGAGGGATTATAAAACAATGAAAAAATTTTACTTTTCAAAGAGAAGAGTGTACTGGGGGTGGGGAGGGCTGGGCAGGGAGAAAAGTGCAACAATAAATGAATGGAAGTTCAAAGTCTCTGTAAATTTTCATTGAAATTAATAAAAAAACAAAAAGGAAAAAAAAATTCAGCTGCTAAAAAAGTCCTTAGGCACAAAGGTCCTCAGGCAGTCCATGGGATATTCAGTGCTCTTCTCCAGCACCGCAGCTCAAAAGCATCCTTTCTTCTCTGTCATCGAAAAGGACAACACGATATGTCTTGGGAAAAGTGCAGCCAGAGTGCTCCTGGGAGGCGAAGATGACAAAGGGGTGTCACCTTTCATTCTTTGGACATGTAGTTAAGCAAGGCTTAGAAAAGGAATTTTCCCATGCTTGGAAATGTGGAGGGTCAGCGATGAAGAGGAAATCCCTCAACGAGATGGCTTCACACCATCACTTCAGCCCTGGGCTCGAGCATGTCAGAGGTGATGAGGATGGCACAGGAGAGGGCAGGGTCCAGGTCAGCTGCTCACAGGACGGTTATGAGACACACTCCACCTCGAGGGCACCTAACAACCAGAACCACAAAGGTCAGAGGTTTGAACCCACTAGACAGCCACTCAGTGGCAGAAAGACAAGGCAGCCTCATTCTTCCGTGAGGATTTACAGCCGTGGAAACACTGTGGGCAGTTCTACTCTGTCCTGTGCAGGCACCATGAGATGGAATCATTTTGAGACAGGGGGTTAATGTCATACCCATCCCCCAGCCCCTCAGCCCCATCCAGTTCCCTCATTCCCTCCCTCCCTCCATCCCAACAGCCCACACTTCTTGTTTCCCAGGAAACTCTGTTTTGCCAACGGCACCCAGAGCAGTCCAATTGTGCCCCCGTCTCCTCTCTCCACCCAGCAGAGCACAGAGGCGCTGACCGATATTTAATTAGCTCGCAATATTACGTATCTTTTAAATCTTCTAATCCATTTAATAATAATAATAAAAAAGTTAAAACGCAGGCACACACAACTAACCAACTAACAATGGCCCCAATTTGTGTTTTGTCTGACTGGGAGTAATATTCATGCCTACATGAGGATGGCATGTAATTAACATGTCATAATCAAAATGACTAAGTTTGACACATTATAATCACTGCATGGAGATTATAGCATAGCCAGGGGCGATCCACACAGCCTATCTTAATATCATTTGCATAATGAAAGCATGGTGGCAGTAATAGCTTTTTTCTCTTGTTATCATAATTTCACCCAGGGCTGCAAGGGGCCCCCACACTGTCAGATGTTGCCTGTTAAAAGTCATTGTGACTTGAAGAAGGCAGCAAAGTGACCCAGAGCCTTCCCCTTTAACAATAGCTCCATGGCCGGTCCCAAATGAATCAGGCCAGTTGCCATCACAGCGAGGCAGCTCCGACTCCCGGCAACCCCATGTGCTGACAAACAGAACTGCACCCCAGAGAGTTTTCATGGTCATGAACTTTGAGAAGCAGTTTGCCAGGCCTTTCTTACAAGGTGCTCTGGGGAGGCTCAGTCAACTGTTTTGGTTAGCAGCCTAGAGCTTAATCATTTGTGCCAACCAAGGACTCTCCCTAGATGAAGGGCCCATCAATAGGGTTGGTGAACCTGCAGGAAAAGCTCCTTCAAGTGTCCTTTCCCTGGGCCTCCTGCTTACAGAGGACCTGAGACAGCCTCTGATGAGGTTGACGTTCCCAGGCCCCACACATCCTTGTTCCAACGCAGACCATGTGGAACCTCGAATAACATTCTTATCCATCATGTTGCTCATTCTGAAGGTCCAAGCCATAGTCTGCAAGCCACACAAAAAGACCAGTGCTCCTTTCACAGCTGTAGATGGTACCTTAACTGGGAGGATGCTACAAGGAACCAGAAGTGAAAGTCTGGCTGTGAGCACCTACTCACTCAGTGTCCTCTCTTCCCATCATCTGCCGCAGCTCCCATTACGTCATCCGTCCTCACCTCTCCTTTACTCAACTGCTCCCCGATCCTGGCCACGCACGCTTGTTCCATATCACCCCATCATCAGCTGCACCCTCATTTCCCTCAACTGCTGCCACCAGCCCACACTCTGACCTTCCTCAGACCTCAACTGGAGTCCCCGCTTCAACCACCTGGCAGCTCCTTATACCCCTCAGCATCTCCCAGAACCCTTTTACAATGATGCTGTTCTCATTTCAGAGAATCAGACTCATGAGGGTTGGCATTTTTGCATGGGGATGTGGATTTGGAAATAGTATTTTCACCCAAACATAAACCCTAAGAAATAGGCACATTCTTTTCTAACAAATAGGGAAGGAGGAGAGAGCACATTTATGAAATCTGAGGACGCCACCTTCATCAAGTGAAAGCTGACGTCACCAATGATGAGTCATACTGATACCATGGGCCCCTTTACCACCCAACTCAAGGGTACATCATCTCAGTGGATCCTCTCCCAAATCCAACAGGCCAGTCTTATCAGAGGAAACACCAGATACACCCAACAAACTGAAGGCTATTCTTCAAGATCTTGACTAGATATCAAGGTGTCAAAGTCATAGGGAGCAAAAAGGTAGAATAGGAACTGTCACAGATCAAAGGAGACTAAAAAGACAGGATGATTAAATGCCATGTAGAACCTTAGTTTGGATCCTTGAAAAAGATCATTAAGGGGCGGGGGGATCCTCCAGACCCAGCCTATGGTTTAGCTAATCAAACCCAATCTCAACTCATTGCCAGTTGAATTGGAACTGACTCATAGCTGACCCTCCAGCTGAGTCTTCAGAGATTATACACTCACAGGACAGGAGATTGTCCAGCCTTCTCTTACAGAACAGCTGGTGGACTTGAACTATTCACCTTTGGATTGGAAGCCCAACTTCCTGTCCACTAGACCGCCAGAGCTCCCTAGTTTAATTAACAGTATTGTAAAAATGTTAATGTCTTGCCACTCATGAAAATCTCAAGGTTATGTATGGTGTTATCATTAGGTAAAATTGACTGAAGGGTATAAGGAAATTCTTTGTACTTTACTTGTAAGTTTTCTGTAAATCTAGTATTTCAAAGTAAATCATTTCAAAGAAATTCACAACATTTTACCAAAAAATCCATTGAAAACAACAAGTATTTCACTTAAGAAACTATCACAAAACTCCTGGGATTAAAAGTTGGTTCTTATGGGGGGGGGGGGCAAATTCTGCCCACCTGGCCTGAGTTAACCCTCGTGATTCCAAGCTGTAATTGCATTTTTGGTTACATATGTGAGGTTAGGAAGGAAAATAGACATTTTAAATCACCCCCAATCATTCATGGAAGCATGTTGAAGAAACATCAAATGGTCTTCTTGATTTTAACCTTAGATTGGATGTCCTAGAGACCCAGAAAGCCTGGAAGCAGGAGCAGCATCCACTTCCGAAATGGCTTGCTTCCGGAAACCCTATGAGCAATGCTCAGGCCTTTCATTCATAGGATCGATCGCTTTGAGTCATCTACGACTCAATGGCACCAAACAACAACACAACAAGAGACCCAGAAGGAAATAAGTCAAAACTAGTTAAAAATACATCAGAAAAAAGATCCTCTAGCCAGAAGCCACATGCAGCTGCATGGAAGAGGGCTTGGACCCCTCCAATTTCATGTGAGGACATGAGGCTCAGAGAGTTCGATTTGCTTGTCTCACAGCAGGACGCCGTTAAGTTGGAAGTGGTCCCAGCTCTTCAAGTCCCCAATCCAATATCAGAGCAAAACCAGAGGTGCTGGGGTCCAGAGGGGACAGCAAGATGGCCTCTTGGCAACCCTCCTGAGGAACAGGGAACTGGCAATCATGCTTCTGGCCATTAAGATATCCTTGCCAGCCTGGCTTCTCTCCCTGACGGTGTGAATCCCTTTTTGAACACTGAGAGCCCTTCTTTCGGGGACCTGCAGGCAGCTCCTCAGTCTAGAAGCACTTTATAAAGGCACTTTCAAGACATGAGGAGATGTTGTTCACAAGGTCCCAAAGCTAAGCTTTGTTGCCGTCTGGGCTGTTTTCCCCCTCTGTGAGCCCCCTCCCTTATTTGAGGGGCTTGTCATTCACTGCTGCCTGCCAGTCATCCGGGTCCTGGGAAGGAAATGAGGCCAAGGAACTCAGGCGCAGAGCCCCCTGCTGTGAGGGAAATGTTGACTCACAGCCAATGCATTTTAACACTGGGAGGCTCCCAGGAAAGCCAGAGGGCTGCTGGGCTCCTGGGAACAGAGCTTCCTGCACTTATCCGGGCTGGAATTAATGCCATCCTGAGCTCCTGGGACAGGAGGAGGTGGGAACCCTCACCACCACCATGTGCATCCCTCCCTCCAACCGAAGGGATCACTGCCTTGCGGCCCAAATTTTACAGCCATTTGTTGTTAACAACACTTAAAATGCAATAAAAAGGTCCTTTTCCCTCAAAACTTCTTCTCTGTCTCCTGACTGGAATCCATCCAATAGATGTGAAAGCTTTTGGATTCCTAAGACTTTGTCTGTCTGACCTCTCTGGGGACAATTTGGTTGCCAGGAATAGAACCCACTCAGGCTCCCTCGGGAAGCTCTGGTGGCTTAGTGCTAAGGAGTAGCACTGCCCACTCAAAGGCATATGGTTCAAATACACCAGTTGCTCCAAGGGAGAAGAATAAACAAACTCCTCAAACGCTTCAGCTGCTGAAAACCCACTGGAGGGTCAGCTATGAGCCAGTTCTGACTCGATAGAAATAAACAACAAGCTTCCTTAAGCAAAACAGAATCAGGGCAGTAACTTCAGACACTTGAGGGCAGTAAGAGCTTCCTGTGTTCATGAGAAGCACACTTGCTCTGACCAGCTGCCAAATCCTTGGACCAAGCCCATTGTTGTATGTCATGGAATGGATTTGAAGTCATTGTAACCCTAGATGACAGAATAGAATGGCTCCATGGATCTCCTATGCAGGAGCCTTTACAGAAGTAGATCACCAGGTCTTTTTGCCCTAGAAGTGGCGAGTGGGTGAGCATTTAATCATTGCTTCACTGTGGTTCCTTAGACTAAGCCCAGCAGAACCACTAGTCATTACACATTGATCCTTGCGAATATCCACTTCATCTTGCTTCCCAGTAGAATGTGTGCTCCGTAAGGTAGAACCATATATGTTTTGATTCACCTTCATTTCGCAGTTAGTGTCTAACAGTAAATACAACTAAAAGAAGGAATGAATGAAAAAGAGGACAGTCTGGCTTTCATGGAAACAGTAGCCTCAAAGTATAGTTAGGGAACGGGCCAGGATCACCCCCAACTCCTCTTAGGGCACAAACAGCTAACATGAGACTGGACCATCAGTGCAATGTAGCCATTTGCCCCAATCTCTAGCAATCGTGCCAATAGGTCACACTATTTCCAACATTTGATAGGAAAACCAACTAGCCTGCCTGGAGGCAAGCTGATGTCATCTCTATTAAAATTCTGCTAAAGGGGCCCTTATATTGCAAGGAGAGCTCTGGTGGCATAATGGTAAGAAGCTGTGCTGCAGTCCCGAAGATTCGTGGGTCAACTCCACCAGCACCTCTGCGGGAGACGGATGGACAATCTTCTCCCATGCAATTCACTGCCGCTGAAAACCTGTTGGAGGGTCAGCCTGGGGTCAGTTCTGACTCATAGGTACACACAAAAACTAAAAAAATAAAAAACATAGTGCAAGGAGCTCTGGTGGCTTAGTGGTAAGGAGTTTTGCTGTCAATCTAAAGGTACATGCTTCAAACCCACCAGCAGCTCCATGGGAGAAAAATGGGCATTCTCCTTCTGTGTGATGTATAGCCTCTAAAAACCCACTGGAGTTTCAGCTATGAGGTAGTTCTGACTTGATAGTATACAACAAAAACATGGTACAACGGATAAAAACAGTTTGCTGGTTTAAATCTATCTCCACACTAACTCCTCATTCCTCCACCATCACCGTCAATATTTCTAGTCTACTATCTGTCTCTCTGTGGTTCCCTTGTTCTGTTTGGGCACATCCTTTAGTCTAGGAATAGACATTAAGGATAAGCACAATGAAACACAGATACTCTTCTGGTGTTCTCTGCTTTCAGCCAGGATCCATCTAACAGCAACAATGATAGTCATAGTGTCACAGCCTCTTCTAAACCCAGCTTTAACTTCTGGCAGTTGTCAATGTGCTATTTTAGTTACTTTGGCTCATCTTCAGTAATATTTTGCTTGCAAACGATACTCATGATAATGTTGGATAATTTCCACATTCCGTTGGATCACTTTTCTTGGAAAGGAGAACAAATATGGCTCTCTTCCAACCAGTTAGTTGACCAGGCAGCTGTCCTCCAAATTTCCTGGCATAAACTGGGAAGCACCTCCACGGAAACATGTCAATCGGTATCCCATCAATTCCTGGGGTCTTAATTTTTACCAGTGCCTTCAGTACTGCTGAAGCTTCTTCCCTCATTACCATTGGCTCTTGATCATATGGTAGGTACTTCCTGAAATATTTCAGTGCCAACCAATTTATTTTTTTTTTTTATACAGTGACTTTGTGTACTGTCAAATCAGATCTGACTAGTACAGGAAGAGATCTCCCCTCCTTCTCCAGGAGAGCATCTGGTGGATTCGAACCCCGCACCTCTGGAATTGCAGTGCAGCTTCTTGCCACTAGGCAAGCAGAGCTCCCTCCTCTGCCTTCTTTTGATGCTTCCTGGATCATTTAGAGTTTGCCATAGCATCTCTCAATATTGTAACTTAAAGGCTGAATTTGGTTTTCAGTTAGCTCAGCTTGAGAAATGTTAAGTGAGTTCTCCCTTTTTTATTTTCTAATCCCAGCTTTCTGCACATTCTGTTATAATAACTTACATATAACTTTGTTATAACTTTGCTTTGTCTTCTTGAGCTGCCTTTTGAAGTCTTCTGTTCAGCTTTGTTACTTTAACATCTCTTCTCTTTTGTTTTGGCGTGGTTTAAATTTAAGAAAACGTGTATCACAGTTATATCCTTTCTCTATACTGTATGCTGAGCAAATAATTTGAGAAGCTGGACTCTATGAAGAAGAATGTGGCATCAGGATCAGAGGAAGACTCATGAACAACCTGCGTTACGGAGATGACACAATTTCACTTCCTGAAATCTGAGGTGAACTTGAAGCACTTGCTGCACAGATCAAAGACTACAGATTGCAATGTGGATTGTATCTCAGCATCAAGAAGATAAAAGTTCTTCCTGCTGAACTAATAGGCAACATCATGAAAGATAGAAAAAAGATAAAAATTTCATCTTACTTGAAGCCACAATCAACACCCTTGATACAGGCAGTTAGGCGATTAGAAGAGATATTGCACTGGGAAAGACTGCTGTCAGAAACCTCTCCAAATTACTGAGGAGCAAGGATGTCAGTTTGAAGACTAAGGTTCACCTGACTCAGGCCATGGTCTTTCAATCATTTGCTATGCATCTGAAAGCTGGACAATGAATAAGGAAGAAAAAAGAAGAATTGATGCCTTTGAGCTATAGTATTGGAGAAGAGTACTGAATATATCCATGGACTTCCAAAAGAACAGACTGTTACATGTTGGAGAAAGTATATCCAGAGTGCTCCTTGGAGGCAAAGATGACCAAGCAGTGTCTCGCAAACTTGAGGCAAAATTGCTAGAAAGGGCTCTTCCTTGGAAAGGGACATCATGCTTGGAAATGTGGAGGGTAAACAAAAGAGAGGAAGCCCCTTAACCAGATGGATTGACAGAGTGACTGCAGCAATGGGCTCGACTCTGTCAGAAATTATGAGGATGGCACAAGATAAGGCAGGGTTCCGATCTATTTTTCATAGGGTCACTATAATTTGTACTCAGTTCTACAGCACCTAACAACAGCATAGGGATAACCTGTTTTTATAAATCTGCCTATTCTTGATATATCATTGACATGAAATTGGGAGCTTTGGCGGCCTAGTGGCAAGAAACTGCACTGCATTTAAATGAAATCATACAACACTTTTTTATATCTGACTTGTATGACTTAACATAATGTTTTCAAAGTTCATCCTCAAGGTTCGTCCATATTGTAGTTTATACCAAACTTTATTCTTTTTCAATTTATTTCATTGTCTGACTATATCACATTTTATTTATCCATTCATCTCTTTATTAATATCTGGGTTGTCTTCACTTTTTGACTATTTTAAGTAATGTTGCTATGAACATGGAAATAGAAGTATATGTTGAAATCTTTGTTGGGAAATTTTGGAGGCATGCGCATAGAAGTTAATTGTTGGGTCTTATTATTATGGTCCATTCTGAGTTAATGTTTTAATGTACCAGAGAGGCTGAAGTTCACTCAGTAACTTCCAATTCCATCTAAATGGACACCCTTATCTACAAGAAGGGAGCTCTGGTGGGCTAGTGATAGCTGAGAATAGAAAACTCGAGGCTCACTCTCAAGAGTGGAGGATCCCAGGACCCCCTTGCTCTGTCGCTAATCTGGAAGCAAGAAGTGGTTTGTTTTCAGATTGGAATCCATCCCTCAGCCCAATTCAGGTGCTTGTGTGGGAATCACGTCCGTCCTTACGTTATTGTTGAAGCCGATTGAAAGGAGAGGTACAGAGTGTGTGAGAGAGAGAGCGAGAGAGAAAGCACCATTGATACTGATTAAAGGTTTATGAGAAGGAAGAACATCTGATAGGATTTGGGCAGAATCCGACCAGTTTTAAGTTTTCCATCCCTAAGCCGTTAAGTCCTCGCAAGCCGTTATTTGTGTCCTTGATGTAGAATAGAGACTAAGTTGGGGAATGTAAATGGCAAGGCCCAGAGTTTTTTTAGACGATTATCTGGTTTACATAAGATTTACTTGGCCCTTTAAAAAAAGAACACACACACATACACAAATCTGCAATCCCAGCACGGAAATAGCATCAGCAAGTTAGACTTGCAATTCAAAAATTGAATACGAGAAGATGCCCTTCCCAGCCCCCTCCATTAGAGTGTGAGAAGGTTTAGAGAAGGAGTTTCTAGGTGTTTCAGCAGATGTTCCAGGGGCAACCTCCGCCCCCGGAAGTTGAACAGACTGACCTTTCCTACCTGCATCCAGTGCAGGTGGTTAGAAATACCTGTCAAATTCATCAGATCCAGCCAAACAATTCTAGAAATGCAAATCTAAAGCTGTCCCTGGATGGGTTGGCCCAGCATAATGAAATCTCCCCCAGACTAAAACCACAGTTTCCGTGGGTTGAAGGCAGAAGTATAAAATCAAAGGTTCTAGAAATTCTTGGAAAATGACAAATCAATCTCTCGATGAACGATCCACAGGCAAATTCAGATTGCTATTTCTACCTCTCCCTCTTTAAACCTGATGACTTTAACAAGTTCCTTTTAGCTTGTTTGGTAATTCCAGAAAGCCCAGAATTTCGTGGTGTGCCATCAAGTTGGAACCGACTTACAGCTGACGCTCCAGCGGGTTTTTGGAGGCAGTAAATCTCTTAAAAGGATTTTGCCCATCCTTATTCAATGGAGGAGCTGATGGATTCAAATGGTTTTCCATGAGTCAGATGAATTTATTTGACCTTGAGACTCCGCTTCCCTTAGCATAGTCAAAACAAGTAGAAGGTGACCCATATTCTGCTGTTGTTTATTAACTGTGGAATGTTGTCTGTGATGGCTAATTCTGTGTGTCACCTTGGAGAGACTCTGACTTCCGATGGTTTGACCAAAGCCTAGACTTGTTGCTGTCATGGAGGACAGGTTTTGAAGCCACACAGAAGCAGGATCCTGGAGTTGATGCCTCTGGTTTTGAATCCTAGATCCCTTATCTATTGGCCAAGTTATCTTGGAGGACTTCCTCAACTTCTCTGACCTGGGCTTACTCATCAGCAAAATGATGGTGATAATAGAACCTATCTGGTAAGGTTGCTGAGAGAATGAAATGAGATGTAACAGGAAATGACTTAACACACTGTCTGGGGCACAATAAAAATTCAATAAACAGAGGTAGTTATTGTTATTGCTAGCAGCTGTTTGTCAAGCAGAGGTGTCTGAACCAATGGTAGAGGGGTCTTTTAGACTGAGTGCATGTCTTTTTTTTAATTATTTCATGTCTTTTAAGTACCTAGTGTTGGTCAAGAAATCCATGGAAAGTCTGTGATCTAAGACCTCACACTCAACTCCTACAGCGCTCATGTGGTCTAGTATTCAGAAGTCACACTGGCAACCCAAAGGTACATTATTCTAATCACCAATGACTCTGTGAAAAGAAGATGGGCAATCTCCTCTTATGTGATTAATTGCCTCTGCAAACCCGCTGGAGGGTCAGCTATTGTCAGTACCGACTTGACAGTACACAACAACAACAACAATATCCTTACCTTCTCTGAATTTCTGCTCAGGGAGAAGAGCCAGTTCCCACAGGTAGTGGGAAATGCCAACAACTTCAAAGAGGTCGAAATAGAGAACTTAGATCAAATACTTCCAGCCACTCATTATCCTAAACAAAGTTTATCAGAGGATGCTTTGGACAGGAGGGGCCTGACCCGAGAGAGGATCTCATGCTGGATAAAGCAAAGGGTCAATGAAAAGGGAGGAGACCTTCAATGATGGACACTGTGTTTACAACGAAGAGCTTAAACACATCAAAGGCTGTGACAGCGTACAGGGTCAGAGGGGGTTTGTTCTGTTGTTCATAGTTGCAACCCACCTAACAACAGTCATACTCACTCACGTGTTCATGCATTTTCCATGGCTGTGTTTATACTACAATTGCAGTATTGAAGGGCTTCAAATACACAGTTTCAAAGACTAAAAGGTTCACTCTGACCCTTTATAGAAAAAACTTGGCAACTCTGGCACTAGACTTTACTTCTAAGTCATAATTTCTAATTTCTTGTGGAAGGCCCCTCCTGTTACAGAAGTTATTACTGAAGTTATTCTCTTCTGTTTAAGAACACCGTTAAGTGACAACAAGAGCCAGTTTTATTTGTCCATCCACTCTCTGCCTTCATTTCTCTTCTGGGCTAGTTTTGACTTAAGTTGCTGTTGTAACAATATAAGACTATAGAACCTGTGACCTCTTTGTTGACTCTCGTCATAATCACTTGCCCTGCTTATTCAAGATGCTGATTCCTGGGTCCCATCCCAGACTCTTAGAATCAAAATCCCTTGGATGGAGTTCATGAAAAGCCACTGAAATAAAAATAACAACAGCAGTAATAATCCTATTCTTAGATAGCTCTCAAATCCATGAAAATTTGAGGGTCTTTATTCTTGAGTTCTGAGGTGCGGTCCTATTTCAAATCCTCTCACAATTGTGTGATGCACACAATCTGATGCACAGTTGGTATGTTTCTGTCACTTGCCATCAAATTGGAACCAACTTATAAAGAGCACACAACTATACAACAGGGCATATGCACCCCACCTTGGACATATGCACCCCACCTTGGACATATGCAAGTTGTTTTTCTGTGCTTTTGAGTCATAACCAATTTAGAGTGGACCCTGCAGCTAGTTTTCAGAGTCTGTAAATCACATGGGAGGAGATTGCCCATCTTACTCCCACGGAGCAGCTCAGGGATTCAACCTAGTGCCTCTGGGTTGGCCGCACAGCTCCTTACCCACTAGGCCATAAAAGCTCCCTTATGCTCCAAAAACACATGCTCATTAAATTATGAAGAAACTGTCATTGAATACAGCTGCTAAATGAAGCCCGCTTTGCTCTTTTACTTGCATTATTGCAATACTGCTTTATCTTTCTTTTCTTTAAATTGATGTCCCTGAAATTGAGGGCTCTGAAGACCCGTTTGTTTTCTTTTCTTCATAGGGGAAAACATGAACACGCTCTCCCACTACCACAAATTATGCAGTCGAGTTTCCTGCACTTGGGGAAACTGCAGGATTCAGCACATTTGGAGTGCAATGGATAAGCCTCACCTTGGGAAAACCACCTGTCTGATCATGGTATATCCTCTGCCAGGTAAGTATGAGGATGTTTTTAAGTTCAAGTGGCATCGTCCTTAAGGTTATAACCCAAAAGTTGCACCTCTCTCTTGGTGGCCACCCAAGAGAAAAATGCACTATCTCCCACTATGCCATTTACAGCCTCTGAAATCTTCTGGACAGTCAGCTATGACTTAGTTTTGACTCAGCGGCCATGAGTTTGATCCTACTTTATTATGCTATATTGGTCATCATATCCTGTTATATTACACATCTTTCTACCACTAGACTATAATCTTTTTTAATTCCAGGTTCATTCCCCTCTCCCTTGTGGGACTGTGGCACATTGTGCATTTAGAATAAATATTTACTCTAGAAATTAGTGCATAATATTTGATCTGGCCTAAGAGCTAATGACTATCCCAGACAGCATCCCATGTGAGGACAGAGCAATATCCACTAATTAAGTCACCAAATATTTATGAAGCCTTCTCCAACCACATTCCAAAGCGACCTGTTAGGAACTAGGCCCACAACAATGAATAAGATAAACACAATCACGTCCCTATGGTGTTAACAGTCCCCCAGAGGAAACGGACAATTAAAAGCAATTACAATAAAGTGGTAAAGTGTGTTCAGGGAACCGGAAGAAGTTCCATCTAGTTGAAGCATCAAGTGTGTTCTCAGATGAGGCTGGAAGGAAAGCTTGAACCCAGCGCTCTGGGTACACTGTAAGCCTTGCTGAAGGATTCAGACTTCATCACAAAGGAAACGGAGGATCCCTACATGTGTGTCAATTGCAAGTGGAACACGTCTTAACTCCAGGGCCCATGTGTGCATGTCTATGTTATGTTGTATTTGTAAAGCACCGGGATGCTCAAAGTTATGCCCCCAGAATGAAGGTCCTCCCTCAAAGGCCGACCCTACCTGTGGAATGCGCAGGCGCTCTCCACACCAGCTTTTAAAACAGATGGATATTTACTGCGTGCAAATGTTACACTGGCTTTGGAATTTCTCACATGTGTTCTTGTGGGCTAATGAGCTCCTAATATTGTGATAATAATCATTTTCCATAAACATGCATAGTCAGCTTTTAAAAATGTCACGTGGGGTAATTATTAGCTGTCTGGGTGCTAATCGCTTTGGGGAAATATTTACTTGCATGTGAAACGGAACCTGTGTTTGTTTTGTTAAATGCACCGCTCACAGCAAGCCGGGAGCAATTATCATCCTGATTTAAAGGGATGGGATGTTAAGGAACGGGATTGAGGGGAGGGTCTCTGCCAGTTCATAATCTCTCTGACAAAGATTGGGAAAGGTTTGGTTGGATTCTGAGATCATACTCCGTGGTAAACTGGAAAATGTGCCATCTTTGATGTTAGACAGAGTGAGTTTAAGTACTGGTCCTTTGAGACTGTGGGTAAATTATTTACCAAATTTTACTTCAGTCTGAGGTGGTGGTGGTGGTTGGTGGTGGTGGTATATGCTATTGAGTCAAAACTGAGTTAAATCTGACCCTCCAGTGAGTTTTCAGAGGCCCTGTAATCACAGGGGGAAAGATTGTCCATCCATCTCCCATGAAGCAGCTGCTGGATTCAAACCACGTGCCTTTGGGATTGCAGTGCAGCTTCTTACCTCTAGACCACGTTTAAATAAGAGAGAATGCCCAGGACAGAGCCTGGCATATGTGAGGTCTTCAGCAGCGTTAGAGCTTCATCTTCCTGTATACACAAGGGGAGCATGTGGATGAAGAAAGACAGTGTGTCCTCCAGTCACCAAGACCCTTCCAAGTCAAGTATCCACAGGACTGAATCCAAGCAGAGTGTGGTGAAGCTGAACCAGCATCTGGAGTTTGCCATGGAGGAAAGGTGTCAACTGATTACAGGAATCAAATCCCTTTCAGGCAAAAGGGCCTTGGCTTTGCCAATGGACAAGAGAATATGGTATGATCCAGCCGGTGCCCTCTGTGCACATTACCTTCCTCACCGATGTCTGAAAGGTCTATCATCATCACCTCATTTCTATGACTAAAAAATTACGCTTTCTAAAAAAAAATGCTTTCTTCATTGTGCGACAATCAGCCCGAGGACTTCAGGGAGAATTAATGTATCCCAGCTACAAGACAACAGGATAAAAGGAGGATTGAGACTTAGGTAAGGAAGATTTTAACAGATATTAAAGGGAAAGATCAGCCATAAGTAGCCACGCTTTTATCTTACATTGCCCCCTACTCCCTTTCTCCTTCTCCTTCTTCCTTCCTCTGCCTTTCACTTCCTTCTCCCTCCTTCCTGGGTTGGAGTGAGAAGTCTCTGTCCTGCAGATTAGTCTCCTTCCTACCTTGCTAATGTGGAGGTTGTTAGCAAATAGGCAAAACTAGCATACCTTCGAAGACACTGGTTCTGACTCAATGGTACACAAAAGCAGCAACCAATCCACTGAAGGCCTTTGACGGTGACCGATAGCCAAATGGATCACTTGAGCCTGAACGTCAATGGCCGTGAACATGAACACAATTAAAAGTTCTGAAATCCCCATTCTTCTCAATGCTACCCATAATTTATTATAACCCACAGTCAAATACCTCTGTAAACACAAGTAAACATCTTTCTAGTAGTCTCAACATCAGCAATGATTCTTTGTTCTATGGTCTCTTCTGAATCCAGCTTGAATTTCAGGCAATTTTAGTTCCCTGTGGGTAGAGTGCTCCAGCCATATTCTAATAATCTTCAGCAAGATTTTTTATTGCATATGATATTAATGATGTTGTTCTATAATTTCCACATTCTATTGGATCATTTTTTTTTTTGGAATGGGAACAAATTTGGATCTCTTCTAGTCAGTCAGATAGCTGTCTTCCAAATTTTTTGGCATAGAAAGGTGAGCACTTCCAGAGTTAGATCTGCCTGTTGAAACACCTCAAATGATATTCCAGAAAAGAAATTCTTAGAAAGTATTATTATTTTCAAAATGTAAAAAAATACAAAGGCATACATGTACACACACACAAAAAAATTAAGTTGAGAAAATTGAGATGTAAATTATATTAAATGCTGCAGCCCTTGATCCTCTGCGGTAATTGCATCAAATTTTCATCAGCAAACAAGTTTGGTTGTGTCCTCTGCATAACACAGGTTGTTTATAAGTCTTCCTCCAAAACTGATGTCACATTTTTCTTTATATAATCCACCTTATCAAGTGATTTGCTCAGCATTCAGATTGAATAGACGTGGAGAAAGGATATAGCCCTACCACACATTTCCTGATTTCCATGCAGTGTCCTCATGCTCTGTTTAGACAACAGCTTCTGGTCTAGGTATAGATTTCATATAAACATAATTAAGTGTTCTAGAATTATCATTCTTCTCAATGTTAGCCATAGTTTCGTATGATCCACACAGTCAAATGCCTTTGCATAGTCAATAAAACACTAATAGACATTCTTCTGATATTCTCTGCTTTCAGCCAAGTTCCTTCCATCTGACATCAGCAATAAGAAGCCATGGCTCTGGTGCCACAGTCTCTCCTAAACCCAGCATGAACTTCTGACAGCTGTCTGTCAATGTACTGTTATAGCCCTTTTTTTTCAGCAAAATTTTGCTTGCATATTAATGATTTTGTCTAATAATTTCCATATTGTATTAGATCACCTTCTTGAGAATGGGAACAAGTATGGATCTTTTCCATACTTGACCATGAAGCTGTCTTCCATATTTCCTAATACAGACTAGAGAGCACATTCAGGGATACACCTGTTAGTTGGGACATGTCAATCAGTCCGATTGATTTCTGGGACTTTATTTTTGCCATTGCCTTTAATGCAGTTTGAATTCTTCCCTCATCACCATCGGCTCTTTATCATACGCTACTTCCCAAAACTTTTTAGTGTTGACCAATTCTTTTTTGAACAGTGACTCCATGCATTCCAGCTTCTTCTGATGCCTTTTGGATTATTCACATAGCGCCTCTCAATATTAATTTGAAGCTTGAATTTGTTTTTCAGTTATTATTATGTACCATCGAGTCAGAACCAACTCACACTTGGACTTTAGGCAGGCTTTTAGAGGCAGTAAATTGTACAGGAGATTGCCCATCTTTCTCCCATGGTGTAGCTGGTGGATTCAAACCACATATGTCCAAGCTGGCAGCACAGAACCTTACATCTAGGCTACCAGAGAAATAGAAACTAGGAGGAGAATGATTAAACATTTGGAGGATTGATTCAGGATGTTCAAGATTTGACAACGTGGTATCCCAGTTTAAGTATTGAACTGTGTCTCTTAAGAAGTTATAGTAAAGTCTCAACCCCTGTACCGGTTTGGAAACAGGAGTTTTCTATTATTTTTACATTAATGAGGTCATATCATTATAAGGTAGACTCTAAGTGAACTCCTTTTGAGTAGTGTTTTATTAAAAAGGAAAACAGACTGATAACAGTGCATCTAAATTCCAAAATCAATCTCCATAGTAGTCTATGTGTTTCCTACTGCCAAAGGGGCCCTTTAGAGTAGTGAGAGAAGACATTCACCCTGAAACCCATAGCGTCCCTTTTCAGCAGGAAGTAGCTAAGAGAATACGCCATCCCCTTTTCCTTATGAATCAAGGTGAAGTCTCTCTCAGGGAGGAGTGATAGGGAATGGCAAAGGACACACTGATAAAGGAGATTAATCAGAACTGGCTTTGACAAGCACTGTGGCAATTGGACAATTAAAACAGACATTCGGGGTGGGGGGAAGAAGAACGAACTGGGGAGGAGGGTAGAGAAAATAGTGCAACAATGAATGAATGAAAACCCAAAATCTCTGTAAATGTTCATTAAAACTAATAAAATTTAATAATAATTAAAAAATATTATACAATGTTCTAATATATAAAAAAAGAAAATAAAAAGGAAAACAGACAAGGGGAGCCAGATAGCACATGATAAAGACTTCACGCAAAGATGGAGGCAGAGGAATTCTACAAGCCCAGGAACAACAAAGATCACTGACAGTACTGGACACTTAAAGAGACAACAGAGCCTCGCTTGGAGCCTCCAGAACCAGAGGAAATGCACGTGTTTGGTTGTTGTTGGTTTTTGTAGTTTGGTTGGTTTTTTTTTTTTTTCTTTAAACCTGTACATGTGGAATATTTGGTTACAGTCGCCTGAGGAAATCAAAACACCCAGAAAAACAACACAGAATCTGGAGGAAAGAAAACTGTCAGTGGGTGATACAAGGGGATTTCACAGAGCTGAAGCAGGAGACTCACGTTGTGACAACAGATGCAGCACAATGAATGGAAAAGAGCCCCCCACCTGGACTTGATCCCTTCATCTGAAGTTCATGGAACTTCAGAACATCAAGGACAGGACGTGATCCTGAAGACTTAGAGAAAGAAGCTCCTCACCCCAATAAAGGGGGGAAAGCCTCAGACATCACTGTGATGAGACGAGAACATTGTGGACAGTTCTGAAACAAACTGTTCCTTCTAAATCTAGAGTTTGTGCCCAGTCCTCTACTGATCAGCAGGGAAGGCGACGTAAAGACGTTTCCAGGTAAATATGGACAATCAGAACCAGGCTAATATCCCTAACAGCTTTTCTAAAGGAATTGTTTCAGAAAAAGAGAATTATACTGAGGTTGTATCCTAACAAAACAATAAACCCACAATGAAAAAAATGTGAAAATAGTGGATCCAATCTAGAACATAACAAAAGACCTCTTCAGAGATGGCCAAAAGTCACCACGAGGACAGCACGCTTTAGTCCAGAGCAGGGAAGGAGTCCCAGGGAATGGGAGTAGAGGAATAGGTTGCCATCTCTCCTTCATTGCTTTTGTGTCTAAAGCAACTCATAGCTCGATCTTCTGTGGGTTTTCAGAGGATATAAACTGCAAAGGAGGCAATCATCCCTCTTTCTTCTGAGGAGCAGTTAGTGGATTTGAACCACCTGTGCCTTTGGGCTGGCAGTAAAATTCTTTACCCACTAGGCCATCAGAGTCATGATGATTGCCATAGATTACAGAATTAAGAGTACAAAAACCAGTTGAAGGTTTAAGAACTGTCATTTGGCAATTGAATGGTGAGCTTCAAAACTTCTGGTGGCTTAGTGGTAAGGAATTTCACGGCCAGCTCAAAGGTATGAGGTCTGAATTCACCAACTGCTGCTTGGGAGAAAGATGGGCAATCTCCTTTCATGCTATTTATAGCCTCTAAAAGCCCTCTGGAGGGTCAGCCATGAGTCCGTTCCCACTCAATGATACCTAACATCTCCACAATAACTTCTCATCTGTCCAGAGTTGACATGAATTGGCAGACGCAGAGACTAGTAAATCTGTCCAGGATAGACCGGATGCGGTTCTGGTTGGCAGCTTGAGAAGAGGAAGTTAGACAGGAAGGAGGTGGGCAGACATGCAGGCTTTGGAAGTTATTATTAGCTGCAGTGGGACCACTGAGGCTCTCTTCCCAAGGTAGACCTGGAATCTGTCAGAGCGTGCTCCTCTTTGCCTCTTTCCATGTCGTGGGGTGAGCTCCCTCGACCCCCTAGCTATTAAAGACTTACAGAGAGGAGAGTTGACTCCTTCTCCGGCATTCAACAGCCAGCATTGCTAACTTGTAGAAAATAGAGGAGCCCCAGGGAAATCTAATAACAGCCCTACTTAAGAGCACACGACAATTATTACCTCCAACTGTGAGGGAGGCTGAGTAATTAAAAAGGGTTCTTTATTTTGATTAAAAAGATTCCTTTTAGTGTTTCTGAATCTTTAGTGAAAGCCCAGAACTCTATTTTTAGACACAAAACAAGCTACGTGGCCAGGGGCAGGGGTGTAATTTAAAACATGAGATGAGCATTTGTAACCTGAAAAATGAGCACGCGCCCCCAGTGGCCCCCAGATCAAGCCCATCCCCACCCAATGGCTTTCATGAGGCAAAGCAGCATGGCAGCTCAACCCTGCCGCCTGGATTAATAGGAGGCCCAAATTAATTGGTTTTAATCACTATAAATTTCCTTCCCAATAAAATTTCAAGAATTTCCAATCATGCTGATTTATATGTGTAATTAGAAATCCATTCACAGATGTCACACTGCTAGGTGGTGGGTAGTAGAAGCCCCAGCTTAACTCGAGCTCGAGGCCTGACAGTGAAAAAGGAGGAAGGGGAACGTGGCAGGAGCGAGGACGGAGAACTGCCCGGGAATCGTGCATATGTGAGGGGCCCGTCTAAGGCGTACACACATGCAGCTTTGCCTTCTCTAGTCCCTCCCTCCCTGCGGCAGATACCACCGAGCCAGACTGAAGGGGCCTTTGCATTGCCACACAGTCAGGCGGGCCCGAGTGAGGTAAGTGGAGAGATCACAGAACCCCAGATCTCCAGGAGCTCGGCGTCCCTTCTGTCCAGAGAAGCCATCAGCCTGGACACAGGGAGAAGACAGAACCACAGGCCAGAAGCCAGCAAACCCTCACTTTCAACAAGCAGATTCTCCAGTGTGCAAATGCTCAGATGATTCGGATGTGGACAACACAACACCACCAATGACATGCATGCCGAAGGGGCAGAAAAGCTGCTAACCTTCCAGTTCCTGATTCTCTATCTCCTCTGCTGTTGTCCTTTCTCTGCAAATGGTCCATTTTCACTCTGGGCCACTCTGGGCAATAGTAGGTCAAAGGTGGGGGGTACAGAGAAGTTACAAGTCTAGTCCTAAAGGAGCAACAATTCAACAGCCCCAGAAGTCTCCCTCTCCCTACATTAGCCCAGGGGAACAGGAAAGTTTCTCGATCAAGAAAATGTACATCAAGAATTTCATGGCAGAGCTTCAGTGACAGGGAGCTCTGGTGGCTCAGGGGTGAGGAATTGGGCTGCCAATGTAAACGTGTGCGGTTGGAATCCAGCACCTGCTCCGTGGCCGAAAGAGAAACAATCTCCCCTGCAATTTACTGCCTCTGAAAAGCTGCTGCAGGGTCAGCTATGGGTTGGTTCTGACTTGCGGGTGTACAACAGCAACAACTTTAGTGATAGGAAGATTGCGCAGCAGAGAAAGAAGAGGGAAAGGAGGTTCCAGAACTTTGGATAGATGGTGGAAGAGAGGGGCAGCAGGCCCAGGATGTGGGGGCGTGAGGTCGCTGGGAGGTGGAAGAGACGCAGGGAGAGTTTGCCCTCAGACGAGGTTCATCCTGATAGGTTGACGGGTCAGTTTGCAAAGGCAGTAACATGTCCAAGGAGACCGAGCAGAGAGCAAAGTCAAGAACAACAGCTCGGCCGCTGGTACCAGAGCCAAGTGCTTTCTGCCCAGGCTCCCCAGGGGCCTCCTGTCTTCAACCTCAGAGCTGGCTCAAAATCAAGAACAAAAGTGGAAATATCGAGGGCTTTATCAGAGTACCTGGGCTTGAGGCTGCTGGCCCTAGGGCCTTGGGCAACTTACCAGACCACATCTGTGTAGTAAAGGTCACTGTTCTCTCCCTTCACAGATCTCTCCTGTCCCAGTGAACTGCGTTATCTCATTATCACCAATTCCAGGGATGGGAACTGAACTGCAACCAGCTAGTTGTTGCTGTGTATCATTGAGCCAGAACAGACCCATGGCTGATCCCCCAGCAGGTTTTCAGAGGCCGTGAATCACATGGGAGGATTGGCCATCTTTCTCTCAGAGAGCTAAAGGTGGACTTGAGTTTCGTACCTTTGTGTTGGCAGTGCAATTCCTTACCACTAAGCCACAGAGCTCCCTATATCAGACAGCTAGGAAATACAAGCAAAAGAAAGGAAGCTATTGAGATCCACCCTATGTTCAAAGATACCCATGATGATGAAGATGGCACAGGGCCAGACAAGATTGTTTCCCATCAAATATAAGGTCATCATAAATCGGGGTCAGCTCAGAGGTAACTAACACAACATTATGTATAGATTATCTTTGAAATTATCTTAAAAGAACAACCAAAAACGTAAGTTGATCATTATCACACAGAGGATCATGGGTTCCACAGAGTATTGGAAACTTAGCTACTAGTATATTAGGTCCTCTGACCAACGTCTATGAGTATCACGCACACTAAAGAAATGAAAGTGTTCGTTTAGTGAACCGGGGAAGGCTTAGCAAGTGTGGAACACGCTAACACATTGCTCAGATTCCTTCAACTCTCTTTCCTCCAACTGGACTGTGAGTTGCCCTCCTTCGGATCCACTGTTTAATCCAAACCTGAAGATAGAGTCATTTCTTCAGCTTAACTTTGAGTTTAGAGTCCAAGGAAAAGAGGTCAATAAAGATTTGGAGTTTTGAAAGGTAAGGCTTGAAAATACCAATGTGTGTTATAGGACCATCAATGTTGCCAATACCTAGCACCAGAAGTACAGGTAAACAAAATTTGCTGTGTATGTGTGTGTTTATATATGTTGTTGTTGTGTATCATCAAGTTGGAACTGACTCATAGATGACCCCCCAGCAGATTTTCAGAGGCAGTTAATTGAAAGAGAGAGCACTGCCCATTTTTCTCCCACAGAGCAGCTAGTGGGTTCGAACAATGTGCCTTGGGGATTGCAGCACAGCTTCTTACCACTAGGCCACCAGTAGTAACTTCAGCCACGAGTTTCTAATGTTTAACAGGTATCATCTTCTCACACATCAGCAAAGACCAGTCAACTAGAAAAGAGCATCATTTGGTAAAGGAGAAAGTCACTGAAAATGAGGAACGTCGTTGATAAAGAAAATCGACACAATGACCACAACAAATTTAAACCTCCCGGTCATCATGAACATGGCGCACACCCAAGCCAACACTTTGTTCTATTACGTAAAAGGTTTCCATGAGTCAGAGCCAACCCCACAGCAAGTAACAGCAGTAACAAGTCTCTCACCTCGAGTGAGCTCTGCCCACCCACCCATCCCTGCCCCACCTGTGGCCATGACCTGCCTCCATCTGCCCCCTGGAGGAGAGGTGAGGTAGCATCCATGGGGGGGGGGGGCAGGTATTTCTCTCCACCTGTAGAAGCCACGCTCCACAAAATAGCAAACACTCCTCTTCCAAGCGCCAAAGTGGGACCTCTAGAATGAATCTCCTATGACATGGATACACACTGATAAGAGGAGGCATTGGTGGTCCAGAGGTGAAACTTCACCCCCTGTCTGTCCCTAACCCTGCCTGCTCTCAATGAACACCTTCCAACTTCTCCACAGGTCACAGAAGTAACCACCTGGCTATGGGGCAGAAGCTCCGGACTATGTCCCACCCCCACCCCTCCCCAAATACACACAGACCTTCTCAGAATCAATTTCCATAGGTTTCTATCCTCCAACGGGATTGGTCAGCTTCCCCACTCAGCCCGCCTCCCTACGAAGAGAGAAGATCAGATCATCTTTGCCCGGGGCTGATCCTTTAATGCGCCTGAAAGCTGCTGCTCTGGTCTAAAGCAGACCCCAGGCCTCGAGCAGGGACTAGGTGGAGAGGTCTTAATGGGGAGATTAGTGTCTGCCCTGGCAGTGCCAGAACGGGGTCCTAAGAGGAGATTTTCGGGGTTGGGCAATTTTTAAGGGCTTAAATGTTTGATAATGCAGGCTCAGTTGCGTTTATGCATGTTGGGACCTCGGTAGCAATGCACCATTCAGGGCATAATGGATGTTGCAAGATTTGATTTGAGTAGTTTTAAAAATATCCAAGTAGTCTGCAGGCTAATGGCCATTGGACAGACTCATTAGTATATCAATAATCATTCGGCATTCTGCAATCCTTTTAATGCTCTGGGGCAGTAGGGAGCAGGGCTGAGGGAGGGGTGAAGGTCACGGGCCAGCGTGTGGGGCCAGTTAAACAAGCAAAGACAATGAATGAAACATGGGCTCCGAGGCCCCAGTACCTTCTCCATCACCACTTGCAGCCTGGTTTACACTGTCCAGTGGGGCCTCTGTCTAACTGACCAGCCAAGAGGAGTTGCTTGAAAATCATAAACAAAGCCTTTGCAGTCCGTCACAGACCAACAGTGGAAGTGGATTCTGCATCAACCTCATTCGAGCCAAGTCCTTTTCTGCACCTCTGTGTCTTGCAGTCTCTCCTCTCGTCTTTCCACACTACCTTCCCTGGTGGAGTAATCATCTCTGAACAGCTGACTTCCTGTCTTACTTAGTCCCCTTGTGCTGGTGTATCATGAATACCAAAAAATATGTGGTTTAAAAAAAAATAGACAATCATTTTTCTCACAGTTGTAAGCTGAATCCAAATTGGGGTGTTAACTGTGTCAATCTCTCCTTTGTTGATAAGTGACCCTTTGGTTCCTTGACTTGTAGATAACCCTCAGATGCCTTCCTCTGCATGCCTCTGTATCACCCTACACTCTTTATAACAAAGAGATAATTACGTTTTGAGCCCACCCTACTAAGGGGTGGTCTAATATAAGACAGAAAATCCTATTTCCAAACTAGTTCACAAGCATGATTTACAATCCCAATACAGGCGTTGAGGATGATCACAGTGGACCTTTCTAAGACTTTCCTCCTTCTTTCGAGTTCCCATCTCTGCCCAAACCTCCCCTGAATCCCCACACCAAGGTCTCAGGCCCAAGGCTTTGAACCAGCTCATTCCAAGCGAACGTCTTGTGGAAAATTTCCGCTCCAGACATACCAAATCAGAATCTACCATTTAACAAGCTTCCCAGGTGATTCTAAAAACTACGAAGATGCTGTGAAGCCCACGTGAAGTTGTTCACCACGTATTAGGAAGTAAGCACACGCAAGCCCATGCTTCCCTCGCTTGTTGAGTATCTGCTCCTGAGCATAGTCATGTCTTGGTGGCATTGCCCCCACCCTATTGTGGCTCGTGGTAAAAGGCAGCACCTGCCGAGTCATAGGTGCTTCGTAACGCTTGCAATGAATTCTTAATCTCTCCAGTTTTTTGGCCACTAAAACCCTTTGCATATGGGTTAAAAGTTCTGGGCCGGCACAAGTACACTGAAGCCCAGAGACATACAATTGCAAATGGCTTCAGGGGGACTTCTGAGACATCCCCACCTTTCCTTCATAGCCCCCTGGGAATCCAGTCCTGGAAGGAGAAGCAGCCTTCTCAATCCCCGTGTTTAATTGTAAAGCTTTGCCATTGGAACAGCAGCAGAGCTATTTCCTGCAGCTAATAAGCTGCAGCCCGGGAGAAGCAGTTTAAAACACTCAGCTTCTGATTTTGTACCTTAGGGGGCTGGGAGCAGCTTTAAGAAGGATCCAAGACCCCAAGACTATTGAGTCCATTCTGACTCACAGCAAGTCTATGGGACAGGATGGATCTGCCCCAGAGTTTTGAAGGCTGCACGTCTTTATGGAAGCAGCTTGTGCACCTTTCTCCCACCCTTAAAAAGGAAGGAAGGTTTGAACGCCCTAACAGATGGAATGCTTAATTGTTGAAGATGCTTTTAAATTCCTCTGGAGCAATGTCTCTTTCCTTTGCAGCCCAAAGGGTTAGAAGTCATGCAAGGCCAGAAGGGAGCCGTCTCCTCCACATGCATCTTACTCCAGGTTGTCCTCAGAGCTCATCTTCAAGGGGGAGGAGCTGGATCCAGGTTTCTCCTAAGCTGACTCTGAGACCCCATCCAAGCCCCTCCTGAGGGCTTTTTGAGAAATGACCCAGTTTTACCAAAACAAAAAAAGCATCAGATCCTGAAGACTCTCTCTGGAGCAGGGCAGATGGGAGCAGAAGATGAGACACTGAGGCCCAGGGTACCCTGACATATCAAACCTGCCCTGTATTAATCCCAGCTCACCCATACACTGGGATTAGCAGTGAGAGGTGTGGGGCCTCAGGGAAATCTACAAACACCCCAAAAAACATCATCACTGCCCGCTTGTCACAGCCTCTGCCAAGGATGGAGGAAGGAGACGCCTGGAAAATGGGAGGGAGGGGGACGGGTCCAGGGTTGCCCAGCAGAGCCGGTTGTGATGAAGGTTGCAACTAGAAGGGCAGCTCGGTCATATCTCAGCTTGGTGCCACTTTTCCAAATCACGTGACAGGGCAAACATATATCTGGTGTGGTCACATGCCTCATGTAATGCTCTGATTCCTCTGGGACATTGAGATGACCATTAGGAGAAGCAGGATAGGCCCTGCTGGGGGTGTGGGGACCTCCAGGGAGAGAACAGGCCAGGTTAGGTCAGGAGGCCAGGAAGTAAGCACTGGAAAGAACTCACCACGCAAGAAGCAGGAAACATGCAGCGGATATTAAAACTGAGGTGAAGGCAGTGACGGGTCTCGGTCTTCTTGTTGAGACTGGGCAGCCTGGCACAACTCTCCCCAGGTCAAGTCCAAGGCCCAGACCCACATACACTGTCTTTAGCTGCCATTAAATCTGCTCAAACTCATGGTGACCCCTGTTGTGCAGAGTAGGGGTCTCAAGACAATGTCCTCTCAGAAGTTAATGGCCATGCCTGGGACTCTCTCAAGGCACCTCTGGGTGGCTTTGAACCACCACCCTTTCAGCTAGTAGTCAAGCATTTAACCATTATGTCACCAGATTGGGGGTAAAAGCCAGAGGTGTGTCTGATTAATGAAAACAGGATTGTTTGTAGGGGTTAGATTGCAATCGTACGGGTCTATCAGAAAGCGGTGCATGCAGTGCCGGGTGAGTAGGAAAACACATACTTACTAAACTCTCCATGATCAGGACCCTAGTGAGCCCCAAGAAGCTCAGAGACAGCTCCAGGAACTAGGGGTTGCCAGGCAAAAGGAGACAACCTGCCCATGGCCACCTAGGGAGGGAGCAGCCAACCTCAACCTCAGGCCAGCACCTCAGCTGTGGGGGCTGGGAGGTTGTGCCAGATACAAATTCAAGGGCATCATTTGAAGATTACGAGGAAGACTCCTATGGAGGTAAGGAGGGTAGGAAGGATCCTGGATAAAGAGCTCTTTAGCCACTGTGTGCTTGGCCCTGAGGAGAGTGAAAGATGGTGATGGGCATGTAAGAGGAGGAGGAGAAATGGACAGAATCATTGATATGACCTAGGATGATCCAGATACCAGACAGTAGGATCTCCAAAGCATATGGGCCACGAGTTCCAAAGGAAAGGCCAAGGAGCCTGGATAGGGCCAGAGGACCAGAAGCCAGCTCGGTCACACGTTCCCAGGCCTCACAGGGGCAGGCCTGTGACCTGCACACCCCATTATTTACCAGGGTGGAGGGGACCCTGTTCTGGAACCTAGGCTTCAGATTCAGGGACACGGAGGCAAGGTTCCAAACAAAAGGACATCTAGCCATCCCAAGAAACAGGACCTCATTTCCTACTTAAGCATTGAGGTGAAACCCTGAAATTAGTACTTCCCAGACTACTGAAGTCCCACTCATTAAAAATCCGCTCTGGCTCCTAATTATTCTCTTCTAATTACAAATAACCCCGGGATATGTCATCAGTCATCTGAACCTTGTTGTGAATTGATTACAGCAAAAGGTTTTGCTACAAACTATGGCTTCATCCATATGCCATAGTTGTGTCAAATACCCTAATGGTTTCCTATCATGGACAGTGTTTGGAGGAGATTACAGATTGAGTCAGGTTTGGAAGCAGGAGTGGCATCTACTTCCTAAACCAGATGCCTCTGGAAACTCTATAAACATACAGAAATTATGTTAATTAGAGAACAGAGTTCAAGTCTTTTGTTTATAGCGTACTATGAGTTGTATTTGACTTGGCAACACTTAACCACTGTTAAGTGAGACTAGTGTTGTTATATTTGCAAGAACATTCTTCTACTTTGTACATCACTCTTCGTCAATTTCCTGTACTGAATCTGGGTTTGCTGTGATGCTGAACATTGTGCCACTGGGGTATCAAATATCATAATGGTCTATCAATGTGGACAGTGTTTGGTGGAGCTCCCAGTTGTAAAACCGGTTTGGAAGCAGGAGTGGCATCCACTTCCTAAACTACATGCCTCTGGAAACTCTATGAACTTGGAGAATGACAATAGTTATGGAAAGGTATTAGATCTTTTGTTCATAGAGTCGCTATGAGTTATGCTCGACTTGACGACAATCAACAACAACATGGCTTCACCCAGGCCTCCTCCTCAGCTTTAGAAAGTGGAAGGGAAGGAGGCAGGAGGGGGCATCTGGCTGGGGTGGTGGCTCTCAGAGGAGCCAAGTGGGCAGTGCAGGAGAGAGGGGCACAGGAAGGAGTAGGCGTGACCCAGCCTCACTCCCTACCCTAACTTTACAACATCCTCCCTGGGCATGTATCGATCTGAGAGTGCCCATTCTGAAGGTCAGGAAAACTGAGAGGCACAGAACAAAGACCCAAAGCAGCTAAGACCCAGCTCTTAATTCCCCTTGATTTCTGTGTGGGGAATGTGAATTACTGGCATTGCCTGGTCTTCACCCCCCACCTCATTACAGTTATTCCTAGACATCATCAAATTAACAACAGCTCATAACAATCCTATGAACAACTCATCTGAACCTTACCCCATCCTGGGCCTTAAGTCTCGTTTGCCCTAAACAGTGGTCGTTCATTCATTCCTCCAACATTCATCCCTCTAATCTTTAATTCTTCCCCTGGTTCAATGAGCCTTTTATGTCCCGCCCATCCCTGTCTTATCAGCTACTGGAGTACAGATACACCTATTTCCTGCACTAGCTTTTCAACCATGATTTCTGGGCATGCCCTGATCCCTGTTAGATTATAAACCTCCTGGAAGACAGACCTGTCCCCAGGCAATTAGCACATCTCTTTTATATTCAGAAGGCACATGGTTCAAAGCCACTAGCTGCTCTGTGGAAGATGGATGAGTACTTTCCTCCTGTATGATTAACTGCCTCTGAAAACCCGCTGGAGGATCAACTAGGGTCAGTTCCAACTCAATGGCACACAACAACAGGACAGTGTCCTAGGGAGTGCGCGTGGCTTAGTGGTAAGGAATTGTGCTACCAATACAAAGGTACGTGGTTCAAATCCACTAGCTGCTCCACAGAAGAAGATGGACAGTCTCCTCCCATGTGATTTAGTGTTTCTGAAAACCCCCTGGCGGGCCAGGTATGGGTCAGTTCTAATTCGAAATTACACAACAACAGGAGAGGATGCAGGCTGGCACTGAATTTAGAACACTCAGCTACTAATTAAAAAGGTTGGTGGTTCAAACCTACCAGCCACTCTGAAGGAGAAAGCTGTGATAATCTACTTCCATAAAGAAGCCTTAGAAACCCTAAATTCTTGTTATTGGGTGCCACACAGTCAAGTGTGACCCATAGCGATCCTGTGAACATCAGAGCTAAATCCTGTCCTGCCCTGTGTCAGCCTCGTCAGCTCTGCCACACATGAGCCCATTGCTGCAGTCACTGTGTCAATCCATCTCATTGCGGGTCCTTCCTTTTCTTTTGCTGACCTTCCACCTTTCTGAGTATGTTATCCTTTTCCGAGGAATGTTCTCTTCTAGCAACATGTCCAAAGTATGTGCGACGGAGTTTGCCCATTTCACCATTCTGCTCTGGTTTACAGGGTCATTGTGACTTGGAATTGAGTGGACAGTAGTTGGTTTGGCTTTGGAGGTTTGTGGACACTAGGAAACTGTCCCCATAGCTGAGCCAGTGAGAGGAAGCAGCCCCAGATGTTTCCAACCCTTGACTTGGGGTGCTTCATGTTTGGGGATCTTGCTTTCGTCTCTTCTCTAGCTAACCCCCACCTCTCTCTGAGCAGCCCCCACTGCAGGAGAACTAATAAGGCTGGCATTTTATGACCCCCCTCAGATCCAACAAGCAATTTGATGAGTCAATAAAAGTGTGCTGCACCAAGGGAGTTTTATCACTCATCAAGCTGTAAAACCTCAAGGCCAACTAACTGACTGAGGTGCTGGGAGGCGCCATCCTGGGCTTAGCCCTTTGTCCACGGGAGCTGCCAACTTGGGCCAGGTGATCGATCACTTCCAGGGGATGGGGCAGGGGCAGATATGGGAGGAAAATTCCAGAGCATGCTAGCTGCTGAACCCTGGCTTTGGGGCCCTCCTGCAAAAATAGCAATGAGTGCCACTGTTCCCTCCTGGAACAATAATCACCACCACCACCATCCTGCCCCCAAGACTCAACCTTAGGAATGCCTATAAGGTGATTAATAACATACTAACCTACGTGGAATATGCTCCTTAGAACTATTAACTATACAAGATGAAAAGGGCCATATTTTACCCAGAACTAAAGGTCAGAAGGCAGGAAGAGTTAGGAAAGAATGAATGGAAACAGGAAACATTGGAAAGAAGTGGGAAGAGTGCTGTTTGAATATGAGGATTGTAATCAGTGTCTCAGGACATAACTTGTTTAAGTTTTGAATGGAAAACCAGTTGGTAAACTTTTATTCAACCTTCTCAAATTTTCTCTATAAACACAATAAAAACTTTTTGGGCTTTGGGCTTGTTTCGATGTTGTCTTTAAAAAAAAAATCATTGATTGTGAGGATGGTACCTGACTGGACTATTTCTTCCTGTAGCTCACAAGTCTCTATGAATCAGAGCTGACTTGATGGTACCTAACAACAACAACTCCTTGGGACCAGTAGTCAGGAGATCAGGAGATGTAGTGCATTAGGAAAGTCTGCTGTCAGGGACCTCTTCAAATTCCTGAAGAGCAATGATATCAGTTGAAGGATCAAGGTGCACCTGATTCAAGCCATAATCTTTTCAATCGCCTGCTATGCATCTGAAAGCTGGAAAATGAACACAAATGACAGGAGAAGAATTGATGTCTTTGAACTGCGGTGTTGGAGAGAATACTCAATATCCCATGGATTGCCAATAACTCCAACAGATGTCTTTGGGGAAAGTGCAACCAAAATGCTCCTTCAGTGTGAAGATGGTGAAGTTTCGTCTTTCAGACTTTGTGTGTTGTTAGCGGGGACAGTTCCTTGGATGAGAGCATCATGCTTGGAAAGGTGGAAAGTCAGAAAAAGAGAAGACTCTCAATGAGATAGATTGATATAGTGACTTCACCTGGACTCGGGGGTGTCAGCAATGGTGAGGAGGACAATGGACAGCACAGGGTTCAGAACCGGTGTTCGTAGGGTTGCTATGACTTGTACTCAACTCACTGGCACCTAACAATAACAGGCATGAAGACTAAAGCTCTGGAAATGCAACCTCACATGCCCATGCACGTGCCCGTGGTCCTCCCCAAGCAGCTCCAGCCCTCCCCAGGGATGCTTGGTTCCTTTCCAGAGAGCCGACTTCCCCACCACCCTGAGGCCTTTAGTCTAGACAGAAACTACTTCTTGGGCTGATTTCATCCCCAGTTCACTAACTCTGGCTTCCAGCTCACTGACTCTGCCTCACTGCTCCTCAGTTTCCTAGTCTGTGGAACAGACATTGGGGAGCTCAGAGGAGGGACACCAGCCAGGAAAGAAATAGAGTGGGGCAGGAGGCAGAGGAAAGAGGTCTGGAAAGAGCTTGACTCCTTTTCTCAGTAACCTCTCCCTAAACCATATCACCTGCCTCTAAGAGACACTACCCTGTGAGCATTTTGAGGGAGGGTCTTGGGAATCCCTTCTGTGGTTCAGGACACAGCACAGTGCAGGTCATGCATCTCATATCTCCCCTTTGGAGTCCCAGCAGGTCTGGACAGACAAATACAGAGAGGTAGAGAGGCACTGGGCAAGGGGCCAGCCAAGTTCCTCCCTTGGTGCCCCATGGCTAAATCCAACCCACCTCGCCCTCCTGTCTGCATTGATTTTGCAATCACCAATGCCCCTGGCTCCTTCTCATCCCACCTATGGGGCCAGGAGGCCTGGTGGCTGCTCCAGCAGGCATTAGGTAGAAGCATTAGGCAGCCTTGTGCCTCCGTGGGGAATGTTAATGCACCTGTTCTTTCTGGAAGCCAGTCCCCCTTGGCCCTCCCCTACCATGACTTCCCATTATTTCCCCTCACCCCCTCGCACCAGACCCCGGCTACCTCTGCCAGTGGATGAATTCCTGAAATGATGGGCCATTTAACTTCCTGCTCCCCACATCGCAGGAATGAGGACACATGTCCTGCCAGGTACCCCAACCTTACCATATTGTTATTACTGGTTATTACTGTTACGTACCATCAGGTCAGAATCAACCCATAGCTGACCCTCCAGCAGGTTTTCAGAGGCAGTAAATCACTCCGGAAGAGACTGTCCACCTTTCCCCTGTGTGTGCTGGCAAATGGCTAATAACCAGCTCTCTGGGGAAAGCCCTGCTTTGTGGCATCTGCCACTTACTTCCCTGGTGTGAATATTCCCACTCTGTGCTTATCACTTCCATGGTGTGAATACTCTCACGACAGTCAGTGTCAAGTTGCCCATGTCCTCAGTACGTAGTTAGGAAGAGAAGGTCTAAGATTTAAGAGCCAGATCTAATGAATCAATAGATGGTGCCCCAGTACCTCTAACCATGGCATGGCCCTCTCCATGACAGTGCCGTTCCCATCAGTAAAAGAAGGGTCCTCCCTCAAGCCAGAATAAAGTGCTAAGAGGAGACAGCCTTTGAGTCACTCTGATCTAGAGTGAAATCCAAGCTTTTGCCCTCAAATACAATGAATCTGGGCAAGTTATTAAATTTTTCTGAACTGGCGTTTTCTTTTTAGTAAAGCTAATTTCTTATAATTTATATGAGAAAAGCAAGAGCCATGTGAGTTTCTCTACATAAATCACTTAGTGCAGAACCTGGCACATAATAAGCACTCAATAAATGTGGTCAGTTAGAGGAGGAATGAGACGGATATTATTGATGCTGATATTGGCCATAGAGTCAGTTCCTGCTCATGGACACATCGTGTATGACAAGATGGCATGTTTCTTTTTTTATCACAATTTTTAATTGAGATTTTATTGTAAGTTTATAAAGAACTTGGATTTCCATTCATTCATTGTTGCACATTTTCCTCCCTACTGCCCCCTCCCCTCAGGTTGCTTTTTTCTTTGGGAAAAAAAGTTACACAGTCCCTCAAGACGACATATTTCTTGAATCATCCTCACAGGTGCAGGATGGTTGAGTTTTGATGCTACTGTGTCCATCTGATAGAGGGTCTCCCACGCCCTTGTGGGCCCTCGACTTCACCAAACACAATGTTCCCCTCCAGTGATTGATTCCTCTTGGTGACATGTTCAGATCAAAGAAGTTAGCACATTATATTCCACTGTGATTCATAGAGCTTGGAGGGGCGGGTTTTCCTTGTTGATTTGTTGTATGTGTGTGTGTGATTTGTTTGATTTGAGTGAAAGTTTATAATACCAATTGGTTTTCCTCTGGATTATTCATAGCTACTTTGTCTGAGCACATGTATTACAACACCTACGATGTAATCACACTCTACTCACTTGTATGATTCTCATTTCTGTGAACCCTCCTTTCCTACCTCTTTCTGTGCTCTGAGCTTTATCCTTAGATGAGGGTGGCTGCACCTTTGTGTCATATTGTTGACTATTCTAAGAAGTGATTGCCTCCTGTAAGCTGGTCTGGGGATCTCTGGTGGCCTAGTGGTAAGAAACTCTACTGCAAACCCAAATATATGTGGTTCAAATCCACCAGCTGCTCTACGGGAGAAGAATAGACAATCTCCTCCCATGAGATTAACTGCCTCTGAAAACATGCCAAAGGGTCAGTTATGAATCAGTTCTGACTCAATGTTATACAACAACAACAACAACAATAGGCCAGTCTATAGGCCTCATCCGTCATGACAAAGAAAAGATTCACCTTGTCAATATTTCATCTTACTTGGATTCACAATCAACACCCTTAGTACCAACAATCAGGAAATCAGGGGGGGTATTGCACTAAGAAAGTGTGCAGTCAAGGACCTCTCCAAATTCTTGAGGAGCAATGATGTCAGTTTGAGGACTAAGGTGTTTTAGATTCAGGTCATGGTCTTTCCAGTCACTTGCTATGCATCTGAGAGCTGAGCAATGAATAAGGAGGACAGAAGAAGAGTTGATGCCTTTGTTCTGTGATACTGGAGAAGAGCACTGAATATTCATCCCATGGACTGACAAAAGAACAAGCATATGCATCTTGGAGAAAGTGCAGCCAGAGCATTCCTTGGAGCCAAAGATGATAAAGCTTCATCTCCCATATTCCAGGCATGTTGCTAGGAGAGGGTCTTCCTTGAAGAGAGACATCATGTTTAGAGAGGAGGAGGGTCAGTGAAAGAGAGGAAGATCGCCAACCAGAGGGGTTGACAGAGTGACTAATGCAATGGACTTGAGTGTGTCAAGAAGTGATGACACAGGAAATGATAGGGTTCAGATCTGTTGTTCATAGGGTCACTATGGGTCATACTCAACTTGATGGCACCTTTAGAAGCAGGAGTGGCATCCACTTCCTGAACAACATGCCTCTGGAAACTCCATGAACTTTGAGACATGACGAAAGGCTTCGGGTCTTTTGTTCCTAGGGTCGCTATGAGTCATGCTCAACAACAGCATAAGCCTGTCTATTGTTTGCTTGAAGGTAGAGCCCCAAGGATAAGTTTTGTTCCAGGTTCGAAATATGGCTGAAGGCCATAGTTCTTGGGGGTCCCACCAGGTTCTTTAGGACCAGTAAGCCTGATCTGTATATTACTGATGGAGGGGTTTTTTGGGGGTGTTTTTTTTTTAATTTCATTTTCTTTTTTTTCTACTAGTTTATTTACAAAATTTGAGTACAAATTTGAACAAATTCTTTCCATTTCCCCTAAACCACCCCACCCATCAAATTGTACAACCCAATGATTAATACCCCCATCCCTCCCACACGCACATCCACATCCCTCTGAGTTTTGTTATGAATTTTCTCCCACTCTACCAAGGGCCTTCCACTGTGATCCCTTTTACAGTGGCCATCAATGGCAGCTGGGCCCTATCTAGTTCTGGTCCCAGCGTCATGGAAGTTGAGGCTCTTTGTGATCCACTGACTAATTTGTGTGTGTGTGTGTGTGTGTGTGTGTGTGTGTGTGTGTGTGTGTGTGGTGGGGTTTCCTCCTAGCTAGTCTTCGTCTGGCAGTTTCATTAAAACTTGTCTACTATGTGTGACTCAGCTGGTATTTGAAATCCCAATAGCATACATTCTGGTATCACAGAAACACAAACCACAACCATATAGCAAATGGATAGACTGGTGGTGGAACACCCATATACGAAGCTGTGATTTGAGGGCTCTCTAAGCAAAGGATGTCAGTCTGGAGACTAAGATGCCCCTGATCCAGGACATGGTCTTCACAGTTACTTGCTATGCATCCAAGAGCTGGACAAAAACTAAGGATAATAGAAGGATCAATGCCTTTGAGTTGTGGTGCTAGAGAAGAGAGTTGGACATACTGTGGACTGCCAGAAGAACCAACAGGTCTGTCCTGGGGAGGGTGAAACCAAGCTACTCCCTGGAGGCAAGGATTTCAAGGCTCTGTCTCACATACTTTAGGCACATGGCCAAGAAGGACCAGTCCTTGGAGAGGGACATCATGCTTGGAAGAGTAGATGGACAGTGGAGGAGAGAAAGACCCAGGATGAGATGGATTGACTCAGTGACTGCAGCAGTGAGATTATATCTGTTGGAGATGATGAGATTGGCTCAGGACAGGGCAGGTTTCAGAGCTTGTAATACACATAGGATCGCTGTAAGTCACAGGTGACTCGATGGCACCTAACAAAAACAACATAAGCAAATGCCGAAAAGGACCTAGTACTCCCAATTACTGGTTCTCTGTCTTAAGACTGGGAAGTTGTTACTGCTGTTTAATTTGCAAAGAAAGAAAGATACGGCCTAACTAGATACAGACTCATTCACATTGTGGATTGTTAAGAGCCCAAAACTCTGCTATCCCAAATCATGCCTTTCATCTCAGCTTTCATTATTTCCTTTCATTTCAGGAACGATGTCTGAAACTCCACCACAGTGGCTTCCTTCTGACACTGCGCTGTTATCATGCACGGATGCCTCTGGGTGAGTGAATATCCAGTGAACGAAAAAGTGGGAGAGCCTAAGATACAAGGTGCTTGCTGGCCAGAGGAGGGCACTGAGGATGGGGGACAACCTACAGAAAATGGGGATAATGAGGCCTCTGGACCAAGGTGACAGCGTCCTACTTTCATTCAGACACACCTCCCTCCAGAGGGGGAGGGTGTGACAGCAGCTCCTGGTTTGGGCCCTAGTCACTCTCTTGGGAAGTAGTGGACCCACCTACTGGGGAGCCAGTCTGTTACGAAGAGAGGCAGGTGTGTGGGTCCCTTGGCTGGGTGCAGAGCTATTAGAAGCTCAATTCCTTAAACCCACATCATCACTTCCAAGTCCCTCCTAGTCTCATCTGTGCAGAAGGCAGAGAGGAGGAGCTGGGAGTGGCTGCTTAGTCAAAGCGCCAATAGGTAGTTTGGTTTGAAATAAAAATCCTCTCCAGGTAGCATATGGGCCAGGAGAGACCAGGAGAGAGATGGGGGTCAGAGTCAACAGAAGAGATGGGAGAGGGGAAAACTAAGAGAGGAGGAGGTGGGAAAATCAAGTTAAATAAGGAGAGGCAAAGGAGAGAAGAGAGTGGCAGAGGAAAGAAGGAAGAAGAGAAGGATAGAGCAAATGAGGGAGACAGGAAGAAAGGGAGAGGAATACAGAGAAAGAGTACAGGGGAAGTGACAGGGAGAGGGGGCCCCAAGGAGGCAGAGGAGGAGGGGGTGGAGGGGAGCTAGGAGAGGGGAGAGGGGTCAGAGCAGGAGGAAGACAAGGAGAGAGGAGAAGGCCTTGAGAGTCTTACATCTTGATCAAGGCATGACTGATAGCATTCCAGCCGACCATCTTTCAGGGCCCTTGTTTGATGACAAAGCTCATCCGCCCAGCGCCATCCATTACCGGCTCTCCCTCCCCGAGGCGAGAGCATCAATAATGCTCCCTCTTGGAGATGATGCGCCTCCCCCATGCTGAACGAGCGGAGCCGGCCATTGCTGGTGGGCACTCCCAGCACATCATTACCGCCCTCCAATCCTTCACCCCACCTGCTGGGCTGCTGACCACCTCCAGACACCCTCTCCCGCAGTGAGCCCTCTTCTGAGCTCCGGGGCCCCAACTCACCACCAGGCAGCAAGGGTTCTCTGACGGCTGGTGGATGATCCCTGACAAGTGGGTACCGGGGTTTGATGTTTAAGAATGAGTGTTTAGTTTTGTTTTGCTTTAATTAAGAGAGAGACCAAACTTCCCATTCTGGTTGGTTCTTCCAAGAGACCTAACAGTTTGAATTTGAATGCAAACATCTTGGAACATCTGTTGCCATAATTTGGTTGGATTAACGGTCTAGTTTGCTGGGCCATCTGCTGTTTTCCCCAAACCCCAGCAGCGCCTTCTCCCCTGGCCAGGCAGCTCTCTCACCTGGCTGTCCCAGGCGGGTGGACAAAGGATTCCAGAAGGCACACATCAAAGCCACAGGTCTTATCCCAAGCAAACTTGGAAACGAGCTGGTGATGCCCCACCAGATGATACCAAATGCCAACAAGGGGAGGCTAAAGAGGAAGGTGGTTGTGTCAGGGCAGCTGATGCTGTTCCCCAGAGCTGGGTACCCTGAAAGACAGACTTCCTTCAAGACTAGCTGATCCTTCCTCTTGCAGGCCAGGGCTGCAGTGCAGTAATACCGGAATTGCAGCATGCATGGCTCCGGGGTGCCATCCTCCAGGAAAGCCCTGGGGTTGGATGGTAGGCAAGCTGTGCAGCTGGATATGACACCGCACTCTCAGTCCCTAAAGGGTTTTCTCTCCCTTGATCAGACACTCAAGAGACCTTGACATGTCCGTTCTACAGCTCAAAGGAAAATGGAGATAGCCTCGCTTCTGAGATCAAAACTACAGTCAATGTAGCAAATGCCATTACCCGAGAGTGGAATTCGCGGCCTAGCCAGTTTGCCAGATTGAGTTGACATCAAGGTCTTATATTTCCTAACCCTGAATGCTCCAGCATGGACAGTCCTGTCACCCATTTCAGAGGTCCACTTCAGGGACTCTGCTCCCACTGGGGACACCAGGCTCTTTTTAAATGGGGTTCCAATAGGAACCATAGTTTCACCATGCTTGTAAAAAGCTGGACCATTTATTTTGCAGAACAGACCAACTATCTGGCTCTTCAATTTTCTTGTTTTCCATCGCCTCCCACATGTCTGACCCAGCACACCTTCCACTATCCCACCCATCACCAGGGCCCAGCTCAGATGCCACCTCCTCCATGGAGCCCACTGCAGGGAGGAAACAGTGCCAAGTCCCAACTCCTCAGATGGGCTGCAGTGTTACACAGTTGAAACATAATCTTCTACCTCTTCATATTTCTTAACCACCTGATTTCACCTGCACACACTTGTTCGTGTGGTGTTTGTTGTAAGCATGCGTAGGTGAATGAACGTATGACTGTATAAATGGACGAGAGGACGGATGGATGGGTATAAGGACGAATGGATGGTGGACAGGCTAAAAGGACAGGTGATATCAGTGTTATAGCAAAGGAGCCATAACCATGCAGATACCATGAGCACATCCACCAAACCGATATGAGACGTACGTGCATCTCCTTAAGACCTGTAACTGATTCCAGAATGTGCAGGGGAAGAGAGGGGAGCGGTTTCGCGGATGCCATTCAGAAGTGGTCCATTTCCACTGGTGGCTGAGAACAAAGTTGGCCAGTTAATAGAAACCTGTTTCTAATTGCTTGACACATAATAGGTACACCTCCAACCAGCTGAGACCGCCGGAGCCCATTCAAAGCCCTGCTGCCCAGCTTACACCTAAGCTTTTCATGTTTTATTAGGGCTCTGCACATTTCATTTCCTTTTATGTGGGGAAGAAAATGGACCCTCAGTCCTAGG
The DNA here is from genome assembly GCF_000299155.1 of Elephantulus edwardii. Classification (NCBI taxonomy): domain Eukaryota; kingdom Metazoa; phylum Chordata; class Mammalia; order Macroscelidea; family Macroscelididae; genus Elephantulus; species Elephantulus edwardii. The sequence goes on from NW_006399853.1 coordinate 1,442,500, forward strand.
AAGGGCCATTCACAGGCTCGCTCGTACTTGTCTGAGGGTGGTTTAGAAGAAAGTAAGTCTACTGACTCAAGTTCACAGTTTTGGGCTCAGGAAAAGTACAACAACAGACAGAGGTCATTGCCAATCCCCTGATATCATGCTGAAACATGACTACTGTGTGCATCCAGGGTTAGACCCTGTGTGGACAGAGGGTGCAACCCCTGCTCCCTGCCCCAAGAGCAAGGCAGCACCCCAATACTCCTGAAGTCAGATGCTACAACAAGTGTAATGTCTCTGGAGAGTGCAAATGATTAATGTGCTTGGCTGTTCATTGAAAGATTGAAGGTTTAAGTCCACCCAAAGGTGATGAGAAGAAAGGTCTATCTGAAGAATTAATCACAATTAATTAAGCCCAATCGTGCCCTGGCATGTACAGGATCAAGATGTAGTCAACCATGAGTTGAAATTCACGCAACAGCAACTTGGCTGTTATTTTGCTTTGTTCTAAATATCTCAGCCCCTAAAACCAGACCCACTGCCATGGACTAGTTTCCAGCTCAGAGCGACCCTCCACTGGATCCCCGAGGGTGTAAATCTTGATGCCCATCTTTCTCCTTTGAAGAGGATGGTGGATCTGAACCACTGACCTTTAGGTTTGCAATCCAACACATTATACATGCTGCCATTAGAGCTCTGTAACTATCTCAGCAGGGAGGGAACATCCGTGAGTTCAATCAGAACCCAGGCTCTGTGCCTTCATGACTCCCTGCCTACCCCCAGCCATGGCAGTGAGGCCAGCCAGAGCTCAACAGTCCGAGCAGCAGCCTGGCCCCTGCGCCTGCAGAGACCAGAAGTCACTGTTTGGCTACAGCTGTTTACGTGCTGGGCTGTGGAGGGCCCAAGGTCCCAATGGGCCTAATTGCAGCAAGCGTACTAGCCTGTTCCTGCCCTGTCCTACAGCAGAGCACAGGTGGGCTGGGCCTCCTGGCAATATCCTCCTGTCCTCGGTTACCCACACTTCACTTTTGTCTCCTGCCTACACCACAGCTCCTCCACATTTGCTGCCTGGGTCCTGCTCAGTGGTAGTTAATGGTGGTGGTGGTGGTGGTGGTGGTGATGGTGGTGGTGGTGGTGGTGGTGATGATGGTGATGGTGGTGGTGGTGGTGGTGGTGGT
>NW_006399853.1:1444234-1453935 GCF_000299155.1 Elephantulus edwardii
TGGGGGTGGTGATGGGGGTGGTGGTGGTGGCGATGGTGGTGATGATGATGGTGGTGGTGGTTAGGTGACATCCTGTTGACTCTCAGTCCTGTTGTTGTTGTGTACTGTCAGCTTGGAACCATCCCATAGGTTTTCAGAGGCAGTTAATTATGGCCAGGAAGAGATAGTCCATCCTCCCACACAGCAACTCATTCGAACCTCATTCCTTTGAGACTACAGTACAGCTTCTTGCCACTAGGCCACCTGAGCTCCCTACTCTCACTCCTAAAAGCCCTATACACAACAGAACAAAACCCTTCCCAGCCCCTCTTCTTCCTCAAATTCTGCTGTGTTTAAATTCATTGATGCCCCAGTCGTGTCAATCCAGGTCTTGGAAGATCTTACTCTTTCTTGCAACTCTCTGCTTTACCAAGAGAGCTCAGGGGGGTTAGCAGTAAGGAGTCGAGTTACCAACCCAAAGACAGTGGTTCAAATTCCCCAGCTGCTCTGTGGAAAAAGATGGACAATCTCCTCCCAGGTGATTTGCTGCCTCTGAAAACCAGCTAGAGTGTCAGCTGTGAGTCGGTTCTGACTTGACAATACACAACAACAACTTAACAAAGCATGCTGTTCCTCTCCAGTGACTGACGGCTTCTGGTAACATGCCCAAAATGTGATCTAAGGAGCATTCTGGCTGCAGGTTGACCTTTCCAACAAGCAGGAGAACAACTGTTCTCCTGCCCCTGCCTGTGCCTCTGTAGAGAGCTCACCGGGGAGCCTCTGAGGCTCTGTAATGGCCACAGGCCACTCCTTAGAAGCAGCCTCAGTATCTGGGCAAGGCCCCACCATCCCACCCACTGCCAGGTCTTCACACATGGGAATCAGTGAAATCATTCTCTTTTTGTGAGTGTGTGTGGGGGGGGGATGTGCGTGCATGCACACACAAGGTTCTACTTATCAACTCTGGTCAGTTTCAGGAGTCTCTGAAGCACACACCTGGTTCACCTGCACACAAAGTCCCCTGCCCAAGTCACACAGCTACTAAGGACCCTGAGGGGATTTGAACTTCAATGTTCAAAGCCTGGATGCAAAAGAGCCTTAAACGGTCCCCTGTCAGCACATCACCCCCAATCACCCCAGCAGGCTGGCTGGCTAGCTGGCTAGTGCCCACCTCCTCTGCGCTCATGTCAAAGCTTCCAGGAGCCGTGAGAGCAGACTGTCTTAGCAGAACAGGGTTACGTCTCCATCAAGGGTAAAGGAAGATCTGGGCTTGTCTATGAGAGGTTCCAAAAATAAAACCTGCAGCTGAAGCATTTTAGAGAGAGGGGACAAGGATAAGTGTAGACCTGGACCCAGATCAAGGGCAGCAGCTCCACAGACTCTGCTTCCAGACCCTGGGAAGCAGGAGAGAATAAGAGACTCACTCCTACAGACAGAGGGAGCTTGCAGAGGGCAAAGCAGGTCCCATCATCATCTGCTTCAAACCCTCTGGTGGACGCCAGGGCTCTCAGAATGAAGGCCATGATCCTTGCCTAGCTCATGGGTCCTGCTTGGCCCAGCCCTGCTCCCTCCAGCTTCCTCACAAACCCTTCATTCAGGGCATCATGGTCCTGCCTAGCTCCTTTAGTTCCTCCCTCGCCCAACTCTGTCCTGACCTTCTGCTCCCAGACAACGCCCTGCCTTTGATGCTTTAGATCAAAGTTATGTCTCTGGGGAAGCCACCTCTGAACAGGCACCCTCTCCTTCTCCAGCACCCTGTATCTCTCCTTTGTATCCACTGCCACCACTTTAAGATCACTTTGGTGATTCGATTCCTTGATTAAAGTCAGCTTTCCTGTGGTCTATGAGTTCCATGGAAGTAAGAGCTTTGTTTGGTTCATTTTTTGTTTTATCCCCAGCATCTAGTATAGTGCTCAACACTGTTGGTGTTAACTGCCATTTAGTTAACTCCAGCTTGGTGGTAAGGAGTTGCACTGCCCGTCCTAAGGTATACAGTTCAAATCTACCAGTTGCTCTGCAGGAGAAAGGTGGGCAGTCAACTCCCATGCATTGTGCAACAATGAATGAATATTAAAATAACAAGTGAACTGGGAGAGGGGGAAGGGAGGAAGTGGGGGTAAAACGTGTAACAATGGAAGACAGGTAGGCTCACCATTATACCACCTACACGAGCATGCAACAATGAATGAATGAGAATCGAGCTTTTCGGTAAAGTTTGGTTAAAATCACAATTAAAATAAAAAATGTTATTTTCAAAAAAGGAAAAAAACAAAAACAAAACAAAACAAAAAACCTCCCATGCAGTCTAGTCTCTGGAGAGTCTGTCATGAGTCAGTTTTGACTTAAAGGTGCATATCAGCAACAATTCATGAAGATCTCCGTAGGGTAAGGATTAAGCAATTAGTCTGCTAACTAAAAGTTAGATGGATCAAACCCACCATGCACTCCTTAGGGAAAAAATGAGGTAGTCTGTTTCCATAAACATTCCAGCCTTGGAAACACTATGAAGAGTTCTCCTCTGTCCTACAGGGTCACTAATTAGAACCAACATTATATCAATAGATTACAACCTTCACGGTCATTGTCATTTGTTATTCAAGGTTTTCACTGGCTGACTTCCAGTAGATTACCAAGTCATTCTTCCTAGGTTGTCTTCTTTGGGAATCTCCATTAAAATCTGAGCACCACAGATGACTCCTGCTGGTACATAAAACATCAGTGTCACATTCAAAGCAACACATAAGTGGACGTAGAATGGTGCGGTGACAACATGGTTGTTGTTAGGTACCATGGCATCAGCTCTGACTCACAGCAAACCAATGTAAGGAGAATGAAACTCAGTCACTGGGTCAGTGCATTGCAGTGAAAGTCTTTGTCATTTTTATCACTGACTCATGATATATACCCATAATCTACTATATGCAAAGTAAAGGACTGGGCCCTAGAGAGGCACGAATGACAAAGGTCATCTAGTACAACCAACATCCTCAAGAAGTTCAGAACCTAGTCAGGAGGAAATGGATCGAGAAATGGATCAAGAACAAGCTGGTGGATTCTAAGGTTGTAAGAGGTAGCTAGCTATAAAATAGTCACCAAGAGAGTTCAGAGTCCGGGACTGCAGGGGGATCTGAGGGGGAGCTCTAAAAATGAGATTAACTTTGTCGAATGGAACTGAGGAACTCCCTCCATGCAATCACAAAAGCAAAGAAACATGCGAGATTCTGAGAATGATCAAATTGGATTGGATTAGGGCCAGTAGCAGATACAGCTGGACACCTGGATCATAGATATGCCTGGTTTGTGGACTGGACCTGGACCATGGGGCTCTCCAACACCAAGCTGAAGATGAAGGCTCAACCCTACAGGCTGGATACAGAAGGAATCTGAAGGGTTTTTGAACTGGGCTTTGGGGATGATGACCAAGTAACATTTATTGTTGCTGTTGCTATTGTTGTTGATTGCCATCGAGTCGAGCATGACTCATAGCGACCCTATGAACAAAAGACCAGAAGCCTTTCTATAACTATCATCATATCTCAAAGTTCGTAGAGTTTCCAGAGGCATGTTGTTTAGGCAGTGGATGCCACTCCTGCTTCCAAATTTATCTTAAACTGGAAGCTCCACCAAACACTGTCCACGATGGGTAAAGTTTATGGTATTCGAAACCCCAATGGCACAAGGTTCAGCATCACAGCAACCCCAGGTTACCTCAGTACAGCATATTGACAGAAAAATGCTGTACCACTTAGAAGAATATTCTTCCAAAATACAGTAACAACCAACTTTAAATACAAAGGCCTTCCATGAGGTCTTGTTGACTTTAAACAAGAGCTTTAAATTAAAAAAAAAACCCAACCAATATAGTATGTTGTTGTTATGTGCCATTGAGTCACCTGCAAAGTATAGCAACCCTACTATGTACAGCAGCTCTGAACCTTCCCTGTCCTGAACCAGTCTCACTAATTCCAACACACTAACCTTCATTGCCCTAGATACTATATCAATCCATATCTTTTAGAGTCTTCCTCTCCTGCGCTGTCCTTCCACCCTTCTAAACAAGATGTCCTTCTCCAAGGATCAGTCTCTCCTGGCAATGTGCCCAAAGTATGTGAGGCAGAGCTTCAAAGAGAGACGTGGTTTCCCCCTCTCCAAGACAGACCAATTTGTTTTCTTGGCAGTCCATAGCATGTTCAAAGCTCTTCTCTGGTACACACACACACACACACACACACACACACACACACACACACAAATTAACATTTTACCATGATCTGAATAAAAGTTTACAGAGATACTGGATTTCCATTCACAATTCATATACATTCTATTTCGTGACATTGATTATAATCTCCACATTGTTAAAACATTCTTCTAACCCCTTCCCCTTTGTTTCTCATTTCCATTCAGTCTTTCGGATCCCTTTCCTGCCTTCTGAACTTTATCCCTGGGAAAATGCCACACTTTGATCCTGTATGATTGATGGATGGATCTAAGCAGTGTGTCATGTCACTGGTGTTACTGATCTCATGTCACTGGTGTTACTGATCTCCTTATTGTCCTGTTTATTGTCTGAAAGTTTTGTCACGGAGCTGGCTTCAGTTCTAGGCACGAAGGGCCCTAGTCTCAGCAGTTCCACTCTTACATCAGAACAGTAACTGCTCATTTTATTATTCTTAGTTTTGTTTCATCTTTGTCTCTCCTTCTACCAGGGTCCTTCTAGTGTGATCCCTTTCAGAGCGGCCAGCAGCGATAGCTGGGTACCATGTAGTTCTCTTGGTCTCAGAGTCATGAAGATTCTAGTTCAAGCAATCCACTGGTAGTTCAAGTAGTCCATTGATTATAATTCAAGTAGCAGGAGGATGGACAATCTCCTCCCACATGATTAACTGTCTCTGAAAACCTGCCGGAGGGTCAGTTCTGACTCAACGATACACAACAAACAACAATGATCCATTGGTATCTTCGATGACCATTCACAAACTTTTATAGTCCCAATCACTACACACCAAAGTGGAATATAGAACATTGTCCTTGTGTACTGTGTTATGCCAGTTGACCTTGATATCACATTTTAAAGTCCTATTATTATTGTCTTAGGGACCTCTCTAAAGTACTCAAGAGCAACGGTGTCTCTCTGGAGACTAAGGTGTGCCTGATACAGGCCATGGTCTTTGCAATCACTTGTTATGTATCAGAGAGTTGAACAATGACTAGGGAAGATAGAAGGAGAATTGATGCCTTTGAGCTGTGGTGCTAGAGAAGAGTATTGAATGTACCCTGGACTGCCAAGAAAACAAACAGATTCATTCTGGAGAGGGCTAAACCAGGCCACTCCTTGGAGGCAAGAATTGTGGGCTTCGTCTGACATACTTTGGACATGTTGTAAGGAGAGACAGGTCCTTGGAGATGGACATCATGCTTGGTAAGGTGGAGGGACAGTGCAGGAGGGGAAGACCCTCTATGAGGTGGATTGATTCAGTGACTGGGGTAATCGGGATGGGTGTGTCAGAGGCAATGCGATCGGCATAGGACAGAGCAGGGTTTAGGGCTGTTGTACATAGGGTTTCTATGACTTGCAAATGACTCAATGGCACATAACAACAACAACAACATAATTATTGTAAAGAAAATGGAAATGGCTGTTGCTTGGTGCATTAGAGACTCATTCGTCCATCCTGCCATTCAAATGACCAGACACCACATATACTCAGATGTTTCTTTACAGGGAGCTTTTACCTTTACACTGTAGGAGAGTTGAGAAAGACTGGAAAAGAGATTAGGCCCCTCAAGTCCTAAGAGTCTGGGGTTCTCTTGCAGATCAACTAGAATGAAGAAGAGAGAGTTCATTTTACTGTGAAGACAAGATTCCAGCCCCAAAAATGCAATTTGTTGACCTTTTTAATCGGGCCTGTGGCTCCAAGGGAACCCACAAGACAGGCCTTGGGGAACCCTGTCCTTCCAAACGCCAGGACAAATCCCAGTAGCCCCAGGACCATCCATCTCGCTCAGTTTTCGCACAAGCACAACACTGGTGTTTAACTTTTTTTCTTTTTTTTTTTCTTCCTCCCTGTTATTTAAATGGTTTTAAACATGAAACTAGGCCAGGGAAAGGGGGTAGCATTGTTTTAATAATTAGCAATTATGATCGCTGCAATATTAATTGCATATTTCCATAGCAAACACTTCCCCAGAGGGCCGAAGGGAGTGGTGGTTAGAGACTGCCAGAGACTAAAACTGGAATTCCTGAGAACAGAGAAAGGAGAGAAAATCAACTTCTTCCATTTAAGCAAATTACCACGGGGACTACAAGGCCCCTCTAATTAGTGCAGCTCTGCTGAAGCTGGTGAGCAGACCAGGCTGAAGGCTCACGCTGAGCTTAGGAGCCCGATTTCTCTCTGTGCAGGCTCCTCTCCTTCCTCTTATGTTTGTTATCTGGGCGAGAGAGCCAGTGGGGTGGCGGAGGTCAGCTGGGAGTGGGCACACAGGTCTCCTTGCCCCAGGGCCCCAGGTTGGCACTGTGAATCATGACCACAGGAGAAGGGCAAAATGGGACAAAACCTCAGGCAATTCTGCACACGATGCCAGGGAGACAACTCGGTTACAGGGATTGTGGGGTTCATTGTGAGACAAGGGATGAAATAGCAGGAGAAGGAAGAGTGAGGATGGGAGCTGGGAGGGGAAGGTAGCAGGGGAGTTGAGGAGAAAGGAGCAGCAAATAGCAGGAAGGGAGATAAAAGGAGAGAACTAGAAGGCAAATAAGGAGCCCTGATGGTGCAGTGGTTAAGCCTCTGACTGCTAACTGAAAGGTCAGTAGTTCAAACCTACCAGCCACCCTACAGGAGAACAATCTACTCCAACATACTGTACCTTTAGAAACACAGTTCTAGCCTGTTTACAAGGTCACTGTGAGTAAGAATTGACTGATTAAAAGGCAAAAGAAAAGAAAGGAAGAAGAAAAAGGCAAAGGCTTTTTTTTAATTGCAAATAGTAGAGAGGTCAAAGTATATTCCTGGTGAACACAGGCAGGAAAGACGGGTGAGGAAGTTTTGTTGCTTAAAGGGCTCTGAGTTCCTGAAGAGGATGATGAAAAACTTGGAAAGGAATATTGGGGAGGGATGAACAACACAGGGACTGTAATTAAGGTCCCTGACTTGCACACATAAAATAGTTGAAAAGACAGTTAATTATATTTCACCACAATTTTTTTTTAAGTTTCAAAAATAATCTCTGGCAAAGTACCATCTTCCCTTGCCCCAAATGAAAGGCAAAACTATAGCATCACAGGGAGGTTGCTCAGAGAGAACTTTCTGGAAGTGAGGACTTTGGTGACTACTTTGCCCTCTGCTCAGGAAGGGACTTTTTGGGTAGGTACTGTCACTGCAGACCCAGCCTCAAGGGCAACAAATGCGGTTGGTGCCAAAGGACACAGACTTGGGCTGAAGAAGGGGACAGGGTCAGAAGCAGCCGCTGCTGTCCCTAATTCATTCTTTCGCGGGCCCGGGAGGTAACAGATGACACATCGAGAAGTACCTGTGGCCACGTCTGCAGATGTCACAGACGGCATTCCATCTAACCTTCAATTCATGGAATCCTGAGCAATATCACAGCTAACAACAACTGAAAAGTCAGGAAGTCAAACCCAGTGCACAACAAATTCACGCTTATTTACTATCTGTAGTGGACAATTTCACATTTTCACCATGACCAAGATTCTGCCTCTAGGTGTGGCTGGTCTCCATCTCTCTTCCAAGCCCACGGTGCCTTCCCACAGCAATCAAGGTCTCTTTTCAAATTCACAGTCTCTGCTGGGGACAGAGTACCCAGGAAGCAAGGTAAACATGAGCTTCCTGGTGCGACCTTGCTAATCTGTAACTCAGTTTCACGTTTTTCACACCATGTGGCAGCCTTCTTCAGTTAAGATTGACAACCACAGCACAAGGTAAAAAGCATGTGATGCTGTCTTCACGTGGGTGTCAACACATCCATACAAGCAATAAGTATGTACATGTAAACTCATGTTTACTTTCCTCACTGGGTGAGCTGTCCTCTTTGCACCCCTCAGAGCGCTCTGGTCTGGAAGGGCCCTATGGAGCTCAGTTCTCTGACGCATACGGGGTTGCAATCAGCTGCAATTGACTCCACAGTTGCTGGTTAGGACTCCTAGTGGTGCACACAGGGGACACTGGTGGTAGTAGTGGCCAGGAGCTGTGCTGCCAACCCAAAGACACCAGGTTCGAATCCACCTGCTACTCCACCAAAAAGAACCAAAAAGAGATGGGCAATTTCTTCTCGCATGATTCACAGCCTCAGAAAACCCTCTGGAGGGTCAGCTATGAGTAGGTTATGATTCCATGGCACACAATAACAACAACAGTGCTGCAAATAGCTAGTGCCTTTAGCTGCTAATCAAAGGTTGGAGCTTTGGATCCACCCAGAGGTGCCTCAGAAGAAAGGCCTGTTGATTTACTTCTAAATAATCAGCCAATGAAAACCAGAGTTCTGCAGACACACATGGAGTCATCACAGCTGGAGTCAGGATTGAAGAACTGTGTCTAAAACCACACGCATAGGAAGCAGCTGACCCCAGAGCCCTCTTCAAGCTGGCACTAACTTCCTTGCACCCTGTCTTTCAGCCTCTGAGACTTTGAGAACAAACTTTAGGACAGAATCAAGCCCTGTCTGGCTGCCTCACAGTCGGTATGTCTCAGAGGATCTGGAGAAGTCTCATCTACGCGGCTCCTCATCTATTTGGCCCAGAATATATGGCCTCTGTTTGAAAGCAACTCACTAAGCAAAGCTCCATGTTCGCAAATAGAGACATTCCAGGGCAATAATTCTCATTGTAAAAGAGTTCCCCTTAAGGTGCCTTTAAATGGGGGTGCCCGCACACAGAAGTGTTTGTTTCCAGATCATCGACTCCTCGATGGAGAGGCTGGGAGGCTTAACAGACACGGCACACACGGCGGGTGGCTGGAGCCTGGTCCAGTGGGAACAGATAAGCAGGGACGAGGAAGTGAGTGGGTGTGGAGAGGAGGGGCCCCAGTGAACGGTGACAAGGACAATGAGACAATGAGAACATGGAGCACTTGCCACCCTGCCCTTTCTGTGTCACCTGTGTCCTTCCCCAGCACCTTCAACAGGACAGCGGTGGCAAATAGCACCCTTGCTATTGGCAATGGAACCTACAAGGGTGACTCTGCCCTGCTGTTCAGAGTCTCACACACCACTGTGACAGCCTTAAGGAAAGGCAGGAATTATCTCCGGTTGATAGGTGAGAAAAATGAGCCCCAGAATGTTCTAGAATCTGAGATGAGCCCCAAAATGCAGACTCTGACCTTTATCCCACCCCAACCCACCCCTTGGCTGATGAGGCTCAGATTTCAGAAACAGCCCATGAATTTCCAATTCACAGCAAGAACCTTCACCACCATTCACACCCACTGTGGTGTCTCGCAGGAGGCCAGCCTGTCCCCACCCTGGCTGGCTTGGGCCATGTAATCCCACCTCCACCCTGGGACACATCTCCCCAGCTTTGCTCGCTGTGTGCACACAAACATTACCGGTGTGTTTCTGATCTTATTTATCCCCAGGAATCTAGCTCAAAGCCGCCTTCGAAAACTCCTAAGTAGAATGTAAAGCTGGATTTCTGCGTCCGCTCAGTAGCCGGCGGCAGAGTTATTCCTTAAGCTTTTGGAAGGAACGCCACCAGAAACGTGTTTTAA
>NW_006399853.1:1454035-1496682 GCF_000299155.1 Elephantulus edwardii
CCTGCAGCCACTGGTCCTGCCTGTCCCAGAAGGGTGTTGAGTAACCTCTGTCCACACAACCCTTGACAGCTTCCTTCTCACCCCCACCAACCTCCTTTTTCCAGATTCAGAAATAGTGGGAGAAACAGCTCGGCATGGAAGGCAAAAGAGAAGTAAAGAGGGAACCTATCTGGGGACAATATTGAAAAGCCCTGGGACCCAACATCTAAAGAGAAATTCAGAGTTTAAAGAGAGAGAAATTTCTCTCTGCAATGATTAAAAACGTAAGCACAAAGAGGAAGTGCATTAAGTGACTACGGACTGAAATAAGAGAGAGCTCTTAGTCATGGTTCTATGGAGGGTGGTTGTTGTTGTTAAGTGGCATCGAGTCGTAGGCGACTCATAGCGACCCTGTAAACAAAAGTCCTCGACACTTGTGTGCACGACTTTCATCCTTTCTCCAGGTTCACAGGGTTTTCAGAGGCAAGCTATTTAAGGAAGTGGATGCCACTCCTGCTTCCAAGCTTGTTTCAACCAGGGAGCTCCACTAAACACTGTCCGCCATGGGTAACCACGATCGCATTTGACACATCAGTGTCACAGTGTTCAGCTTCACAGCAAGCATGAGTTACCTCTGTACGACAAATGGACAGACCAGGGCTATAAGACCTAGAAGAACGTTTGAACAAAAACAATGAAAAACAGGCCTTAGGGACAAGGATTAGAGTCACCCACCTTTGGCCTGGTAGCATCACTTTAATTATTGTGTTGGGTTTTAGTTTGTGGTGTTTTTTTTTTCTTTCTGAGCCTTTATTATGTCAATAGCATTTGGATAATCATAATATTTTGGGATACTGAGTCATAGTTTTGGAGTAACTGATATAAATCAGGAAGGATGGAAAAGAAGGAATGTCCCTCTCTGAGAACTAGCCATCTAGTGGGAGATTGGATCAGAAGCACGAGCGGGGACTTGAAGCATCCTGCGAATGGCTCTGAATTAGTGGAATGCTGGAGGAATGCCGGTTAGGCTTGCCTTTAGGGGTTCCTCGAAGCAGGAAGCAGGAACCTTGATAGGATCATGTACTGTGTGTTGAACTGCTAACCCAGAAGTTGGCAATTTGCGCCCACCAGAAACTCCGCAGGAGAAAGTTTACATCCATAAAATATGTGCAGCCTTGGGAACCCACAGGACAGTGCTTCTCTGTCTTAAAGGGTCATAATCAACTGTGTCTATGGCAGTGGGTTTGGTTTGGGATGTTTTTGTAGCAGAGATGGCTGCCTGGAGGAGGAAGTGCTGGGCACACTCAAATATGAAGGGCAGAAGCTACAGATACTTCCTCAATACAGCAGATCAGCACAGGTTCCCCGAGGCATGTAACTCTCCCACATCTTTCCTCCATCTTTTAAAGACCACCACATCATAAAGGGCCAGCGCTGGCCTTCCAGGTCCAAGTGACCCCAAGAACAGGACTCAGAGAAAGGACAGGGGCAGGGAGGAGGTGTGGCCCATGTCAAGCAAAGGCCACACACACGACTGAGGAGCAACGGAAACCTGGCTCCTACACGGCCTGTGACCCTTCTGTCCATTTCGCCAGAGCATTTCCTTGTCACCAAGTATCAAGATTTCCAGAGAACCCAGTGCTGAGACAATGGATTCTGACTCTTGATAACCCACGTGTGTCAGAGCAGAACTGGGCTCTCTTGGGTTCTCATGGAATTCTTTGCAAGTGAGGCATCAGACTGTTCTTCCCAAATGCTTCGGAGTGGACTTGAATTGCCATCCTTTTGACTAATACCATTTGTAGCACCCAGAGACTCTTTCATCTCACTTAGGAATACAAAAAATATTTACAGACCTGGGTGGAAACAAGACCATAAAGGGATAGAACCAGTTGGTGATTACTCAACTTTGAGGTCTAGGAATTTAACACAGAGTAGAGAGAGGCTGTGTTCCAACTATGGAGGTCCTACCCAGCCTTTCATAATCTTCAATCCCACCTTCCATCACCCAACTTCCAGCACCACCACCATGCCCAGCCACCTCCCCTGTGCCCACCACTTCCGACGCCCTCCTAAATTGTCGACACATGCTAGGGCTCTCCATAAATAACTTCTCCATGCCGCATCAGTGTGTCAGTCTGTAATGTTACTATTGCCTCCAGCAAATGGGATGTTGTCCAAAAACTATGGTGTCTGGGCTTACAAGGGTAACAAGAGTCAACCAAGGGTACACCTGTGCCTGAGAAGATGAGCTCTTTTTGATGGAAAGGTTAACAGACCAGGTAAGATCAGGGGTGAGTTGGGGACCACAGAAGTTGTGAGCTAAGGGCAGGCAGGACAAGGCATTATGCCTGATGTTTGACATGTTCAGGTTCTTAGTGTTTATCTCCTGAACAGAAGCACCTTGTAGAGACTGGAGAAAGACAAGAACAGGTCTGGATGAGAGGACAGCTGAAGACCTCATGGCTTGTGCTCATCTCTTCCAAATGCGGTCCCTGTTAAAACTACTAGATATTACAAGCCCTAGAGGCCAAGAATACTAGATCTGGCCAATTGCCTCAAGTTGTTTTGAGGAGGAAAAGAAATAAGTAGGCAAATAAGTTGGCAATACATAAAGTTAATTTTAGAAGACAAAAATGCTGAAACAGAAGATGTTAAAGGTTATTTTCACTGGGCCTCAAGTCAGCACACAAGGACCCTGAGCCCCATGAAGAAGCAAGTCTTCTTCCAGGGTTAGCGGTAGACCCGAGATTTGAACCAGTGGCTCTGTCTTGATTAGCTGGTGCTGCTATAGCAGAAATACCACAAGTAGATGGCTTTTACAAACAAATTTTCCCTCTCACAGTTTGTTGTTGTTTACTGTAGAGTTGGTTCTGACCCATAGCTGACCCTCCAGTGTGTTTTCAGAGGCTGTGAGTTGCACAGGAAGAAATTGCTGGTCTTTCTTCTGTGGAACAGCTGGGTGGATTCAAACTGTGTACCTTTGCAATGGCAGCATATTTCCTTACCACTAAGCCAGCAGAGTTCCTTTAAGCTCACCGAACTGTGCTGGCTTTGGAGAAGATATTCTGTATCAGCTCTTGAGGAAAGCTTTTGTCTCCTTGAAGCATCTGTAGGCCCAGCATCCCTTGGAGATCTCCGTGTGTGTTGGCATCATCTTGTCCTGGCTCTAGGAGGCTCGTCACACAGGGAACCTGTGCTCTCTCTGCTCTTGGGTCTTCTTTCTCGACAGCATTGAGCTCCTCCCACCCTCCTTACCTCCACTGCCATCTTCTCTCACCTTTTATCTTTCATAAGTCAAGAGGTGTTGCAGGCCACCACAATCCAAGGAAGCTCCTCTTACAGATCAGATCAAGGATCTCCATCCCACCTTTAAACCTGTCTCAACCAATTGGCTTCTTGGGTTTTGTTTGCTGCACTTTTACATTTTTTAAATAAGATTTTTTATTTTAATTGTCATTTTAACAAAAATTTACAGAAAAGTTAGATTTTCATTCATTCATTGTTGCACATTTTACTCCCTCTCCCTCCCTTCCCCCTCTGAGCTTTTTTTTTCACTAGTTAATTTACAAACAAATTCTTTCAATTTCCCCCATTCCCCCATCCGTAAAATTGTATAACCCACTGATTAACCCACTGATTAATCCTGTATATCCACCTCCCTCTGCTTCCAGCCTCTCCCACCCCTCCTGGATCCTTATACTCATTCTACAGTAACGGTTTTATACAATATTTATCCTTATGGGACTGAGTTAGTTCACTCAGCATATTGTTCTCCAGTCCTCCCAAGTTAGGTAATAATTTACAAAGTTATTGCTCCTGCGTGCTGCATAGTATTCCATTGTGTGAATGTACCATAAATTCTCAATCCATTCATTTGTGGTTGGACATTTGGGCTGTTTCCATGTTCTTGTGATGGTGAATAATGAATGCTGCTATGAACAATGGTGTACAAATCTCAGTTTGTGCCTCAGTTCTCATATTCTCAGGGTATATATTCCAAGTAGTGGAATAGCTGGGTCATATGGAATTTCTATGTTTAGCTTTTTGAGGAAGCGCCAAACTACCCTCCAGGGTGGTTGCACCATTTTACAATCTCACCAACAATGTGTAAGGTCTCCTTTCTCGCCACATCCTTTCTAACATCTATTACTTGCTGCCCTGAACCAATTGGCTTCTTAAATCATAGTAACTACTTAACTGCCACATTTCGTCGTGAAACAACTACCAAACCACTTGGCCTAGCCAAGTTGACATGGCTTTTGAGGGAACAGAGTTAAATCACGGCCGACTTCTTTACGTGAATCTGGAGGTGCATCTCCTTCCCCTTATTGTTCCAGGGGTTTGGTCCGAGATCCAGAGATCTATCCGTGCACCCTCCACACGAGCAGGTGCTATGTCTGTATCACCCAGAACTTTGCCTAGGACACAGCAGGCACTTATCAAATGGAATAAGATGAAACAAGAAACAGCAGAACTAGAGTTAGGATTCTGGTTTCCTAATTCCCAGTGTAGACATGCTTGGATGGTGCAAACAGTTAACACTCTCAACTGCTAACTGAATCTAGTTCAAAAAGCCAGCCATTGAGTAGGGGTTTTTAGATGCTGTTGGACACAATTAGGGAGTTCTGGTAGCCTAGTGTCTGCTGCAATCCCAAAGGCATGCAGTTCAAGTCCACCACTGCTCCATGAGAGAAAGATGGGCAATCTCTTTCCGTGCAATTAACTAACTTCCTCTTAGAACCCACTGAAGGCTCAGCTATGGGTTGATTTTGATTCAATGGTAGACAACAACAACAACATTGGGCACAGTTACTTGGGAAGAACTCACTTGGCATTTCTCAAGCTAATGGAAATGAAGAACAAATTCAAGCCTTGAGTTGCAATATTGTAATATGTTATGGGAAAAATCTTGAGTGATCCAGAAAGCATCAAAAGAAGATAGAAGGAATACATGGAGTCATTGTACAAAAAAAGAATTAATTGGCTAACATAGAACAATTTCAGAAAGTAGCATATGATTAAGAACCAGGGGTAATAAAGGGAAAAGTTCAAGCTACTCTAAAGGAATTGGAAGAAAAAAAATAAGGGCCCAAGAACTGATGGAATATCAATTAACATATTTCAACAAATAGATGCAGTCCAGAATGTGCTCACTGGGCTGTGCTAAGAAATCTGGAGGGCAGTTACCTGGCCAACTAATTGGAAGAGATCTGTATTTGTTCTTATTCCAAAAAAAATCCAACAGAATATTGTTGTTATGCGACTCATAGCGACCCTATGTACAACAGCCTTAAAACCTTTCTCTATCCTGTGCCAATCTCACTGTCTCCAACACACCTGCCACTATCACCCCAGTCATTGAATCAATCCATCTCATCAAGGATCTTCCTATCCTGCGCTGTCCCTCCACTATCCCAAGCATGACGTCCCTCTCCAAGGACTGGTCTCTCCTTGCAAAGCGTCCAGAGTATGTCAGATGAAGCTTCAGAATCTTTGCCTCCAAGGAGCAGCCTGGTTTCACCCTCTCCAAGATGAACTTGTTTGTTGTCTTAGCAGTCCATGGTGTATTCAATACTCTTCTCCAGCACCACAGCTCAAAGGCATCAATTCTCCTTCTATCCTCCCTAGTCGTTGTCCAGCTCTCTGATGCATAACAAGTGATTGCAAAGACCATGGCCCGTGTTAGGCACACCTGAGTCTCCAGACTGACATCATTGCTCTTCAGTACTTTGGAGAGGTCTCTGACAGCAGACTTTCCCAATGCAATATGTCCTAACATCTTGATCATCACCAGCCCCGTGGTCCCCACTGTCCCCACTATTTCCATCATCATTATCCCCACCATTATCACCGTCCCCACTACTGTCATCTCTCCCATCACCATCCCGACCTCTGCCATCATCACTGCCTCCGTCACTGTCATAACTGTCCCCGCCACATCATCCCCACCTCCCCTGCTGTCCCCACTACTGCCATCATCATTATCCCTCCATTATCTCCATCCCTACAATCTCTGCCAGCACTATCCCCACCTCTCTACCTCCCCACTGTCATTCCCACCAGCACCACCACCGTCACCATCATCATGACCCCACCACCAACACGTCATCGTCTCTCATCATGATTCTCACCATCACTACCGCTACCACATCACTGCCCCTAAAGCCTGACACCTCTCACGGCTTGTGTTCACTGACTGTCAACCCTCCTGGGACTCCGAGTGTCCAGCCTGTCTCTCTCAAGGTAGATCTGGGGGCATGGCCCTCTGGCCCTCCAGCGCCCACTCTTTACCATGCCTCAACTCCTCAATCCCTGATTCCCACCCAGTGTGCACCCTCCACCCCACCTACCGTCCAACAGGGCACGCCTCTGCCATGCCACTCCTCACCCTAGACTGACAACTAGCACCCCATCCCCCGCGGCTCAGACGTGGAGGGGGGGATGGGCAAAAAGACTGCAGAACCACAGTCTGTTGACTATGAATTCCATTTCTCTTCTCACCTCTGGCTAGTTAAACAGACGATCAGCTTTGTTCACTGTGTATGTGTGTACACATATTAGCTACACTCCCGCCGATCCTTCTTATCCACAGGAATTTGCTTCAAATCCACCTTTTGGAAACTCCTAAGTATGGTGTAATTCTACGGATTTTATGTTCTGCTCACTGTCTGACAAAGTAGTTTATTTCACAAACCCCCGGCATATCACAGACAAAAGAAGATGTTAGAAAAAAATGGGTCTTTTCTCTGCTGGCACCCCCTAACATGAACACAGCGTGGGTTTGAGGAAGGAACCTCTTTGCCTCAATAGGGTCTGAATAAAGTTTTTTAATGGCTAAACTTTTACATCCCCAACTTCAGTGACGGGATTGTTAGTATGAAAGGAACCATCTGTAAATGGCATTTAAAAGCAAATTGGATTTTCTTCCCCCAGCTGATACAGCCCTCGGTTCCGCTTGCCAGAGGATGCAGTTTACTTCTTGTCTGAAGCACCATTTGTCATGTGTCAGAGGATCTGAAATAAAATTCCTTTGTGTACGACTATCTAATAAAGAGGTTCTTAACGTTAATAATTTACCCCTAAATGCCATTTACACAATGTTTCTCTGAGCCTTTCCATCTAAAGTATCAAAGCTGAAAGGTGTATGAGGATTTTCAGAAGATCCTAAAAATGTGCTCAGGAATAACATTTACATCAAACACTCGCCTTCTCCGTGTCCACTGGTGATACCGCATGTGGCTGTTAATGTCAGCAGGGAAGCTACGGGCTTGGCGGGGCAGAGGCTTAAATCCTTGGCACCCAGGAAGGGCGAGGACAGAGGCTGGGTTTGCAGTGGAGGAAAGAGACAGCAAAGGTTCACCTGTACCTTCAACATTCCACAAATATTTCTAGGAGATTCCTTGTAGCAGGCCTGCTCACTGCCCCACACAAACCCAGAGGCTTCTTCACCTTCCAGATCTCTCTGGAATGAAGTGTGGCACAAGTTCATTGGCGCCGTCACATTCAACTGTAAAAATAAGGTTTGCATGCACTTGCCCTGACCCTCCTCAGACCAGTAGATGAATGTGAGGCCCCTCCCTCAGGCTCCCTTTGACCCCTGAGCACACTTCTGTTAGAATCCTTATCACTGTCATTCATATGCATCCCAATTAGACAATTCAAGGTCAAAGACAAAGCTTTCCATCCCTGTGCCCCAAGGCCCTGTTACTGTCAGGAGATGCTGTTGGGCTGACTATCCTGTACGCCTCCTCACAGCATCGTGTGTCCTCACAGCATTGTTCCACTGAAGCCCGCTCCTGGAGCCACGGGGTCTATCCATATCACTGAAGGTTTTCCTCTTTTCACAGACTTTACCAAGCGTGCTGTTCCTCTCCGAGGACTGGTCTCCCTTGATGACACATCTTAAGTACATGAGAGAAAGTTTTGCCATCCTCCCTTCAAAGGATACTCCCGCTGTACCTCCATGATGACTTTGTTCCTTCTGGAAGTTCATGGTTTATTCCACATTCTCCACCAGCACCATGATTCAAGATTTCTTTCTTGGTCTTTCTTATGCAGTGTGAAGCTTTTGAATGAATGCATGTGAGGTTAAGGTGGGGCGCGGGTCAGGAACACCTTAGTCCTCAAAGCGGCATCTTCTTACTTCTGTAGGGACCTAGCAGAGTGCATGCCAAATAAAGAACATCAAACAGCTTGTTGTCAGCTGTGATGCAAAAATCTCCCAATTCATTGCCATGGAGTCAAAACAGACATATCACCGACCCTCTAGTGAGTTTCCGAGGCTGTAAATCCCACAGGAGAAGATTTCCCATCTTTCTCCCATTGAGTGCAACTCCCTGTCAGCTATGTCTTCAGAGCTGCTGTGAAGTGAGCCCCAACTCACACGCACAATAGAACTAAACACTGCCTAGTTCTGAACATTCCCCATGGCCAGTTACAGACTGGACTGTTGGGGTCCATATGGCTTTCATTGGTGGATTTTTTAAGTAGATTGCCAGACCTTTCTTCCTATACTACCTTAGTCTGAAAGTTCTGTTGATATCTATCAGCATCATAGAAACATACAAGTCTCCACTGACAGAAAAGTAGCAGCTGTACATGGAGTGAATTGGTCAAGAATTGAACCCATTCTCTCCAGTGTAGGTGTGAGTTCTACCAGTGAACCACCATCTCCTTCTACTGAGCGAGCAGTTTATTAAGTAGTGAATTAAACACATGATACCTTCAAGTTGCTTCTGGTCTAGTGGAGGACAGATGAAAAAGATGCCAGTGCAGGAGTTATGTGCTGAGTTACAAATAGAGTTAATAATTAGGGACCTCAAACCTCAGTGACTTCCAACAGTAAAAGAAGACCTACTTCTCATTCATGCCTACAGCCATCTGTGGCCCTCTCTACTGTGCACTTGAGGACCAATGCTGAAGAAGAAGTTGCCATCCAGGGCATGCTGACATCATGGCAGAGGGAGCAGAGAAATGGTTGTCATGTCCCTGATCTTGAACTATCAGTTCCAAGACAGTACTTGTCTCTTCCACTCATATTTAATTGGCCAAAGCACATCACCTGACCCAGTCAAGTATCAGTCATCGAGTGAAAGATGGCTGAACTGAGAAAGGGGCAGCTAACATTGTAACAGAATGCAGTCACCTCCAACTGCTGTGACAGCCAAGCACCAGGGGCTGGTACTCGGGAAGGGAGTGCCGGGAACTGTCTCGAGAGATGCAGCAAGTGAAATGTGAGTGGGATTCCTTCATTCCTGCTGGAGAGGGGCCTAGCGTCATGGCCACCTGAGTAAGGTCCTGACTTCAGGAATTTCCCCGCACCCTCGAGGTTTTACAGAAATCTCAATATTTCCCACATCTCCAAGGATGAAAGAGCTGTAACTGTACCCAAAGCTGCCAGAAACTCTTCCCCAAAGACCATTTGGATCCAAGGGTATCATTTGGCTTCAGCCCAGCCTGAGGATGTCCAATCTCAGTGACTCTGATAGAGCGCCTGTGCACAAAGCTAAAAGGTTGAGGGTACATTGCTTGGCTCTCTGCAGCAATGGGATTAAGGACAGGACAGACATGACTGGAATAAAGCAAGAGAAGTAGATACACAGTCACTTCAAACGACCTGCCAGGGAAGCCTGTGGTCACACTCCCACATGACCGTATCAGCCTGTGTTAGAGGTGACAGTCACAACTGGCCACCTTCTTGCTCCTGCCAAGACAAAATGGCCATAGCAGAACCCTTGATGCCCCTACCACATGTTGTGTGCCAGGAGAGCCCCGATTCCGTCAACGGGGTCCAAGAGGGACACTCACTCACGGACAGTCACACCACAGCAGGAACAGTGACCTGCTAAGGCCCCTTTGAAGAGGTGAACTGAGTCCTTCCGATCCCCCCTTTAATGACTGAACTAGAGACTGAGAGAGACTGAGCCAGGGAGGCTCAAGGCTGAGCTGAAACAGAAGCTAAACAAGACGGTAGGATAATGGAATCGAAATTATCATGGAGCCTGTGGATGAAGGGAGAAGAGGGGATTCTACTTATAGAGATGCAGAGAGAGAGCAAGTTAGAGGGACAGAAGGAGACACACAGAAACAGAGATAGGAAAATACACAAAGAAGAGAAAATCAAAGCAAGTGACAGAGCCCTGGCAGGGGCTGACCCATTTCTGTTTTCAATCCAAACCAGTCTGAAAGTGACTTGGAAAATACCTTCATCCCTGGCTTAATCTCTATGTCTTACAACTATCAACAGCCCAGCTTGAATATGCCCACCAAACACCTCCATGGGGTGGGTCCTTCAAGAAGTAGTACAGAGAGTGGACCAAGCCCCAGCTTAAGAGGTGTAAGTGGGCCTGTGGCATTTCCAAAACAACGGAGGCCATCAAGCAGAGAAGAATCCTTGAATGGAAGAGGAATTGAAAATAAAATATATTCAAAATGTCCCTGATACCTCCAGAGATAGGTACGTTTGTTAGTTGATGTTGCAGCAATGACAATTC
The DNA here is from genome assembly GCF_000299155.1 of Elephantulus edwardii. Classification (NCBI taxonomy): domain Eukaryota; kingdom Metazoa; phylum Chordata; class Mammalia; order Macroscelidea; family Macroscelididae; genus Elephantulus; species Elephantulus edwardii. Next base: position 1,464,511 of record NW_006399853.1, read on the forward strand.
TCGGCAGTCTTCTTAGGATTATGCAGAGTGGAACTGCTTCATAAGCTTCTCAAAGCCGGGACTTTTCAGAAGCAAATCATCAGGCCCCACACCCAAGGCACCTCTGCTTGGGTTTGAACCACCAATCTTTTGGTTGGTAGCCCAGTGCTTAACCATTTATTTGCACCACCCAGAGACTTGGATTGGTGAAAAACATTGGAATGGGACCTTATGTTTACCAATAAAACAAGGTACTTTATTAACATATTCCTCATATACTTGCAGATATTAAAAGCTGAAGGTAAAAGAAAGTATTAGCATTATTTTTTTTCTGAGTCATTATGCTTCCACTCTCCTGTTGACCTATTTTGTTCCCATTTTAGTTCCTACTGTTATTTACTTGTTTCTGTACAATTTATCCTCATCAATGTTGGTGAAAGGTCATCTCTTTTAGCAGGTCTTAATTTTTTTTTTAAAAAAAGCTTTTTGTTTTATGAATTAACGCTGCTTTTTATTTTCTATCCAATTCATTTGTGCTCTCATCTTTATTAATTCCCTCTGTTGTTATTATTGCTCTTTACCTCATTTCTTAAGTTGCAATCTTGGGTTATTTATTTTTAGACTCAGTGTTTTCTAATTAACAGATCTAAAGCTCGAAATTCCCTTCTGAATGCCTACATTCCACACGTTTTAATAAATTGTATTCTTGTTTTTATTCTAATAATGTATCGTTTCCATTTTCATTGACCCTGTAACCTGATAACTATTTAGAAGAGAGTGTTATTTAAACACGGCTTCGGGAACTCCAGCCATTACACCCACGTTCTGACAGTCGGAAGAAGGAATGAAGAAGGACATCTCATGCTTCTCAGAGTAAAATCATTCTATTTTATTTCTATGTCATGCTTAGCCTAACTGCAAAGGAGGGAGTTCTGGTGGCCTACTGGTAAGAGGCTGTGCTGTCACCCAAAGGCACAAGGTTCAAATCCACCAGCTACTTCACAGGAGAACGTTGGACGATCACCTCCCATATGATTTACTACCTCTGGAAACCTACTATTCATTGAGTCAACTATGAATTGGGTTTGACTCAACAGTCCAATACAACAACAACTGCAAAGGAGACAAATTAGATATTCTAATTGAGTTCATACGTGTCTGCATTCAGGCACAGCAAGTTGAAATTCTAGCATAGCAGAAATCAACAGAGGATCTAAGATGAATTGACACAGTAATTGAGGTAATAGAGGTCTGAGGTGTCAGAGTCCATAAGACTGACTCAAGATAGGGCAGGGCTCAGAGCTACTGGTTGCTATGAGTCGCAGGCAACTCAATGACACATAAAAACAACAATTTGTTGGAAAATAAATGTGCTTTTGTTTAAACCACTCTCTTGTGCTGTTTATGTTACAGCAGCGCTACGTAACAAAGACAGAATTGGGTACTGAAAAGTAGAAGTGCTTCTCTAACAAATTATTACAATGTGGAAGTGATTTTGGGGACTGGGTAATGTGTGGAGGCTGAGCGAGTTTTAAAAGGCCTAATAGTCAAAGCCTAGGTCACCTTGAAGAGACTGGGTCATGGTTGTCAAAGAAAATTCTGGTGAGGACTCAGAAGGAAGCAAGTAGAGAAAGCACTGCTTAGAGAACACACGTGACATGAGCAACCGTACGTTGCTAAAAATGTGAGTGCTACATGTGTTTCTGACAAGACTTTTAAAGAAATGCTGAGCGTTTAATTAGGCAATGGAAGAAAGGTGATTTATTTTTTATGCAGTAGCAAAAAAAAACAACCAAAAAACAAAAAACCACACACACTTTTCTGAACTGTGCTTGAAGGTTTGGTAGAAGGTAGAACCTGTAGCTGATAAATGTGAATCTAGCTAGCACAGGAGCCCTGGGGGCCTAGTGGCAAGAAGCTGCACTGCAATTCCAAAGGCACATGGTTCGAGACCACCAGCTGCTCCACAGGAGAAGAATGGGAAATCTCTTTTCATGTGATCAACTGCCTCTGAAAACCTGCTGGAGAGTCAGCTGTGGATCAGTTCTGACTCCATGGTACAAAACAACAACGACTAGTTTAGAATATTTCTGAGCAAGATCTTAAAGGAGCTATGTAGTTCCTCCTTGCTTCTTATAGTAAAATGCAAGAGCAAGGAGATGGACTTAAAAATAACTACGAAGTTGAAAACAAAGCTTAAAGTCTTGGAAAATTCTGTTGTGCAAACTTAGGACACATATCTTAGAAGGGATGCTCGCTGTCTTTTGTCAAAGTGATTAATCCTGTGACTGATAACATTCTGAGCCCACAGCAGAAAACCCCTCAGCTTCGACTGAACAGGACAGAAAGGAACGTCTCACCTCTTGGAAGAAACAGACCAAAGGAGCTCCATCTGTTGTGATCCAAGGAAAGGAGAGCTCGTCTCCAGAGCAGCCTGAAGATCAACAAAACTGTGGGAAGTGAGGCCTCATCAATGTCAAAGTTCAACCATGGTCAAGTTCAAAGATTGGCACCATATCCTGCTAGGTTTAAAAGCATTGAACCTTCCCTAGCTCGGTTCTGACGTGAGTCTGCTGTTAAGGTGTATGGTTTAGGGACATTGGAACTGCCACCAAGAGCTGAGGGGACAGGGCTGCCATGCCCAGAGGGGCAGAAGAACGAAGCCTTCAGGGCTACTCAGAAATGGGTGAGGTTGCCACTCAGATACTCAGATGGGCTAGAAGAAGGGAGCCATTCCCCAACACTGAAGGAGCACTTTTCATCCCAGTGAGCCTAGAAGGTGAAGCTCAAGGCCGAGGGCCTCTTCCCAGCACCCAGAGGGCAAGGCCAACACCCAACAACTGGAGGGCAGGACCATTGCCCCGATAGACTCCCAAAACAATTCTTTTCAAGCTTTGAGAGCTCATTTAAGCAGTTCTGCTGAGTTTTACTCGCTCTGTTCCCATCAGCTCTTCTTTCTCTCCAGTTATTCCATTTGTGATGGAGACGCCGACCTTGTGTCTGTTACACCATTGTGCTTTGGAAACATAACTTGTATTCTGAGTGTCACAGATTCACAGACGATGAGGAATTTTGTCCCTGGGTGGAATATGCCTATAAGAGCACTCCTGGTTTTTTTTATTTCATTTAGAAGATGAAATGTTGAACTTAGATATAAGACTTTTGGGAAAATGTGAGAAACTAAATGTTTCACATGTTTCAAGGGCATGACTTTTGGGAGGCCAAAGCGTAGAATGTCATGAATTTGTTCATGTCCCCCCAAAACGTGTTCTAAATCATCACCTTTATGCCTGTGATTGTAAACGCATTTGGGAACAGGTTGTCTTAATGACAGTAAGCCAAGTAATATAGATATACCTTAAGTCAACCTCTGTTGAAAGATAAAGAGATTTTTAAAGTGAGCAGTGCAGAATTGAGGGGGAAGAGATGTCAAGTCACATGAAATTCACACACACAAAAAGAGAGAGAGAGAGAGAAGGGCCTTCTGCCAGGACCAACAAAGAGAGAGCAAGCCCTCCCTTAGGTCTGGCACCCTGAATTTGGGCTTTAAGCCTCTACGGGATCAATAACCAACATGATGGAGAAAAGACTGAAGCTGTCAAGGATTTTCTGTGACTTGGACCCACAATCAGTTCTCATGGTAGCAACAGTCAATAAATCCAAAGACATATTGCATTGGACAAATGTGCTGTCAAGGACATCTTTAAAGTGTTAACGAACAAGGGTGTCAGCTTAAAAGAGAATGGTGCACCTGATTCAAGCCATGATCTTTTAAATTGCTTCTTACGCATCTGAAAGTTGGACAGTGAATCAGGAAAAATGGGGAAGAATTGAAGCCTCTGAATTGTGATGCTGGTGAAGTGTATTGAATATCCCATGGACTGCCAAAAAAAACAGACAAATCAGTCTTGAAGGCAGTGCAACCAGAGTGATTTTTAATGACAAAGACGGTGAAACTTTGTCTCATGTACTTGGAGCTTGTGAGAAGGAAGGGACAGTCCTTAGAAAAATCGTCACTCTGGAAAAGAAAGGCAATTGGAGAAAGAGAGGAAGGAAGACCCTCAAAGATACGGATAGACATGGTGACTTTAAAAATTGGTAGGAGACAAAGAGATACCACCTCACCCCAGTAGCAGTGGCAAAATTTAACAGGACAACAAATAATAAATGTTGGAGAGGATGTAGAGAGATGGGAACACTTATACACTGTTGGTGGGATTGTAAAACGATACAACCACTCTGGAAGGCAGTTTGATTCTTCCTCAAAAAGCTGAACATAGAAATTCCATATGACCCAGCTATTTGAATGCTTGGAATACACCCTAAGAAAATTAGAACTGAGACACAAAAAGAGATCTGTATACCAATATTTATAGCAGCAATATTTACCATTGCAAGAACATGGAAAAAGCCCAGTTGTCTAACCACAATTAAATGGATTAAAAAAAAATTATGGTACATTCACATGATTGAATACTATACAACACGCAGGAGCAATGATTTTGAAAATCACTACCTAACGTAGGAGGGACTGACTAGCATTATGCTAAGTGAACTAACTCAGTTCCATAAGGATAAATACTGTATTACTGTAGAAATGGAAAGATGACTAGTGAAAAGAGGATCGGGGGGGTGGATGGGAGAGCATAGCAGTGAGGAGTGGGGGGATTAATCATAGGTCACACAATTTGATAGGTGGAGGGAGGGAGGGTAAAGGAAATGGGAAAGAACCAGTGTGAAAATCAATATATATGAACTTTGTAAGTAAATCAGTATAAAATAAAAATTTTATTTAAAAAAAACAATTGACAATAAGATAGTAGATATTGTGAGAATGGTATAGGACCGACCATCTTTCCAATCTGTTTTTCGTAGTTTTAGTTGACTCAATGGCACATAATAGCAACAGCAAAAATGGTGAGAAAATGAAGTCGTGTTTGTTAAAGCCACTCGTGAAATTTCTATTAGAGCAGCACTAGATAACTGACTCAGACTCAAGATGGCAAAGCTTCTCTCTCCTACTTTGCACGTGTAGCTAGGTGAGGCTGTTCCTTGGAAAAGGACATCACGCCTGGAAGAATGGCGAGTCAGCAAAGGAGAGGAAGACCCCCGACGAGATGGATTGACACAGTGACTTCAGCAATGGACACCAGAGTGTCAGAGATGATGAGGACGGCACAGGATAAGGCAGGGTTCAGGTCAGCTGTTCACAGGTTTGCTGTGAGTCATATTAGACTCAACGACACCAAGGTAAGATAGTCACACAGGATCCAGGAAACATCAATCCAGCTCGCAAAAAGAGGTCCACAAAGCGCCAGAGTAAAAGCTGACAAAAGAGTTAATATATTGGACCATATTAAGATTCAGTTCTTTAAAAGAACTTAAGAATGGATTCATTCACTAGTAAATATGTAAACTAAGCAAATAAAAATAATGGCCAAGTATAATTGATAAAGAATTGGAATCATAGCAAACCACTCAGTTTAGCTGTGAATAGGAAGACCCCAGATGAGATGGACTGATACAGTAACTGGGGCAATGGGAGTTGGTATGTCGCAATCAGTGAGATTGGCTCAGGACAGGACAGGCTTCAGAGATGCTTCAGAGCTGTAGGCCGCTATGTGTCACAGGTGACTCGACCACACCTAAACAACATCTCATTATTCCTAGTTGAAAAATGATGAGATAATCCTCAAAATGTAAAGTATAACAAACCCAAGAAGTAACTCTATAGCCAAGAAATTTAGAAACACAGAAAATACAGTTAAAATAGTTGGAGGTGGTTTGGGGAGAAAGAATTTAAGACAGCAGAACAGTTAGCAGCAAGCTCTTACAGTCTATGTCTCGTAATATTTTTGTGTCCACACAAATGTATTAGTTTGCTAAATAATATAAATCAAATATGTTTAAAGAAATACACTCATGCCAGACAACTTGGAGTTACGTCTGTTTTGTTGGCTTGGAGGCAACGGGCGTAAGGAAGGCATCTCATACCCTCGCCAGATACAATTATTCTTCCGGAGCAAAGCAAGACTGCTAAGTGTTCTGAGTCCATACGAGTGGGCTGTGGCTTCATTTTGCCCTCACACTTGAATGATAATTTATGTTCAAAGCTATTTTCCCTCAGAGCTTTGAAAATATTGCTCCATTATTTTCTTGTATCCAATTTTGCTGATGAGGAGTATGACATCAATCCAATTCTTGGTCTTTTTTTCTCTTGTAATTCTTGGAATTTCTCCTCTGGCTTTTAGGATTTTCCCCCCTTTGTTTTGGTGTTTTAAAGCCTCATTAATACATGTCTAGGTTTGTGGTATTGCTTTTGTTTTTACTGACCATGAACACACTATTGAATTCTGAGGACTTCTTTCTTTCTTTAGTTCTGGTAAATTCTGTTCTACTAATTCTCTAAGTGTTGCCCACTGCTATTATTCCTGTTCTCTCCTCTAGGTCGATCATCTTTTCTTTCAAAATTTCTATCCTCTTGCTTTTTGCACTGCATTCCTGGAGAAATTCTGTCTTAAACCTTTAGCAATTAGTCTCTCTTCATTTCTGCTTATTTTGTAATTCTATTAATCAATGGTTTTGTGAAGGTTATTAATTACTTCAACCATTGAAATGTTAATTTCAATGTTAATTTTTACTATAGCGAACTCTGTTGGCAAGTGGTAAGAAGCTGGTCTGCCAATCCAAAGGCACGTGGCTCGAATCCACCTGCTGTACCACAACAGAAAGGCGGACAATCTCCTCCCGTGTAATGCACCATCTCTGAAAATCCACTGGAGAATCAGCTAGGATTAAGTCCCGACTCAAAAGTACCTAACAACAGCAAAGGTCTATGGACACAAGGATGGTGAGATTTTGTCTCACGCCCTTTGGACTTAGTATCAGTTGGAAGCAGGCCCTAGAGAGGAACATGATGCTAAGAAAAGTAGAGAGTGAAAAAAAGCAAGACCTTCAACAAGACGAATTGACAAAGGCTGCATCAGTAAGTTCAAGTAAACAATGAGGGTGAGGAAGTGCCGTTCTGGTTATGTTTTGTTCTGTGTGCACCAGGTCACTGAATAGGAACCAACTCGTCGATACCTCACAACAACTTTGGGCCCCAAAGACTCCACACCTTATAGAGGATAAGGCTTTTTCTTAGTCGAACGTTGTGTCTACTTTCTCTACTCCTCTACCTCCTTCTCATCAAAGGTAAATTGCTGAAGGTGGGCTTCTGCTTCGTGACATAAACTTTCCTCACCCTTTGGATGATGCTTGACAGAGCTCTCTGTGAGCTGGGACCATAGGCACATCAGCGCCTCCTGCCTTAGTCAGACCATCTAGTAAACGGAATAAGAGCATTACCATCTTGAAGGGGTTGCTGTGAATATTAAATAATGTTAATGCAAACTAAGCACTAGGCACCTTGCTTGCACCTACCAAAGGCTCAGTTAGCACAGTGGTTAAGTACTCACCTACAATCTGAAAAGCTGGAAGTTCAAACCCACCCAGCAGCTCTGCAAGACAAAGACCTAGCTGTCTGCTTCCATAAAGACCACTGCTATCAGTTGTAGTGGTGGTGGTGGAGGTGGTGGTGGTGATGTGGACTGTCAAGTCAGAACTGATTCATAGCTGACTCTCCAGCAGGTTTTCGGAGGCAGTAAATTGCACGGAAGATTATCCATCTTTCTCTCATGGAGCAGTTGGTGGATTCAAACCTGACACCTTTGGGTTGGCAGCACCACTCTCTACCACTAAGCAACCAGAGGCTCCCATCCATAAAGAGTACAACCAATCTCATGAGGCAGTTCAACCCTATCACAGAGTCAGTATGAGTCAAAAATCAACTCGCCCTCACTGGCCGTCTACCTCCTCCAACATAAAGTCGCCTCAGCCAGCTGACCCCTCCTGCCAACATGTCTACCGCAAGACAGTCAGCCACACTCTTGCCATTTTATTGTGATATTAATATCAGCAACTCTTTTCATAGTCTATTGTGATTTAGAGGTGCCCATCCCCAGAACTCCAACAACATTGTAGCACTGAGTGTCTGAAACAGGAGATAATCCTGAATCTTTGTTTCCCAGTTAGAAATGTGAAAAGCTATAAAGCCCCAGACAAGGCTAGGCCCCGATTGCCCTTAAGTTGATTCTGCCTCAAAACTTGTTACAACGTCAGCAATAAGTCATGTTACTTATGTCGCATCCGGACTCCAGGGATCCATTTGTGCATTTGTTAAAGAAAACTCATATAAATAAAGTGACTCTCAACCAGGCACAACTTGGAGGGCACGGGGTAGGGGAAGTTGCTACTGTACCAAGTACAGGTAGGGTTGAGATCGAGCCTAGGACTCGGCATTCTAAATCACTATTAATCAGCACTGTGTCTCTATAAACCCAAGAAACTACCAAGGAGCATGACCACTATGCAAGCACCCTAGTTGGTCAGTGGTCAAAGAACACAGTTCCTCACCAAAAGGTCAGGGGTTTGAATCCACCAGCCCCTCAGCAGGGGAAAGCCGTCCAGCTTTGGAAATCCCAAGGGCATTTCTACCTGGTCCTTCAGGGCCTTGGTGAGTTAGAATCAACTTGAAGACAATGGACTGAGTGTAGTGACCACATTTTCCAAAGGAGAGGCCCCAACTGGCATTTTGACAAGTAAGTGAGTAAAATATTTGCTTCTCAGACTCCATTGTTTAGAATTAAAATCCCCTTTCTTCACTGGCCCACAGGAACAGTTTGACACTGTTACTCTTCATTCCTGATTGATTTTCTGTCGATACCTCCCTGCCTCACCCCCCAAGCCCAGTCCCTCCTTGAAGTAGTTAAGGAGTTATAAAACAAACACTTGCTGTTGTTAGTTATCGTCGAGGGGGAACCAACTCATAGCTGACCCTCCAGCAGGTTTTCAGAGGCAGTTTAATGGACAAGAGGAAATTGCCCATCTTTTTCCTGTGGAGCAGCTCATGGATTCGAACTGCAGGCCTTAGGGTTGGAAGCACAGCTCCTTACTAGACCAACATAGCTCCCTAAAAACACTAGGGAAGTGGTTTTCCAAGAAACCTGAATACTGGCCCAACACAGGGGACAACATAAGCCTCTGTCTGTGGTTGTGATACAGCTGCATTTGTGTGTCTGGTCTTGTTTATAACAGTGGGGTCCTGGGAGTGAAGGAGGCCCGCCCTCCTTGCTCTGGGGCATTAACTTAAGGACATTAGCAGAACCTGGAATTGGCCCTGACTCCTCGTACCTGTTAGTCACTCCAGTACTAAGAGTTCTAGGTTAGACTGTTATATGTCTGGCTATCCCAGGAGCACAGCAGTGGGTGAGAGCCCCTCCCATCGGGTCCTGGGTTTTTCTGCAGTCTGAACCGACCCATAGCTGACCCTCCAGCGGGTTTTCAGAGGCAGTTATCATACTGGAGGAGACTGTCCGTAATTCTCCCCAGGAGTAGTTTGTGGCCTCGAACTGTATGCCTTCGGGATTGCAGGGCAGCTTCTTGCCACTGGGCCACCACAGCTCCCTAAGAGGACCAAAGGTGCAGAAATCATGCTTGGAGCCCACCATCTGGTTGCCTACGAGCCTTGAATCGGAGCTCTGGAGGCCTAGTAGAAAGAAGCTGTGCTACAATCCCAGAGTCAGAGGTTCGAATCCACCAGCTGCTCACTGGGAGAAGGATGGGCAATCGCCTCTTGTGCTATTTACTGCCTCTGAAAACCTGCTTGAGGGTCACCTATAGATCGGTTCTGACATCCAACAACATCAGCCTTAAGGGTGTAGAGCACTTCTCCCCCGAGGAGGGAGTGTCTCAGTTTTTTATCCATCGGCTGGGGTGAATAAGAATTCCTTTTCTGTTACCTCCGCGGGCGTTAGAAAGACTGGGGGCACCAGGTTTGGGGAAAGTCTGAAGTCCTTACAGATGAAGAGACTCGATGATCCCTCTCCTGTTTACTCACTTCGGCCCCAACACCCCCCGGGGACCCCCAGATCCATTCCAGGGTTGGGGGGTCCTCTCCCCTCCCACCGGCCAAGGCCCCGGGGCTTTTCTGCAGCCCGTCTGGATGTTAACACACAGGGAAAACTTCAAGGAAAACATACAGCTGATAAAAATTTAATGCTATATGTACCAAAGCAGAATGAATATTTAATCTGTGCTTTTATGCGAAACCACATAACCAACCAGCCCCACGCGGAGGCGGCGGGGCCCCTCACCGCTCGCCCGGCAGCGAAGCAGTTAAGCCGCTGGCAACAAGCATCTCCTAATAAACACTCGGCTAATTCTGTAGGAAAAGCACTAATTAGAAAAGCAATAATAATCGGTGTAATTGCTCTAAATTACCCTCCTAACAGAGAACCGAGCTCGGAGCCGGGAACGCAGCTGCCGCCGCCCGGCCCGTCGCCCCGCGCCTGCGGCCCTGCGCTCTGCTGCCCCCTGGCGGCCGCGCGCGCACTGCCGGCCTGGGAGACCCGGAGCCGCCCAGCGAACCTCAGCGCTCTGGTGCCCCCTGGTGTCCGCGCTCTCTCACTGCCCCGAGGACTTCGCTCTAAGCTTTCATCTCCGTCCCTGGCGCCTTGGGGCCATGGAACCAACACGTTGACTGGATCCACAGAAGAGAGTCCAGGGGTCAAAATGGCACTGAAATATGTGGACCTCCTGCACGCTGGGAGGTGGGACCCCAGCCCTACTTCACCTACTCCACCCTCACATCTGTGCAAAACTGGTAGCCAGACCCTAGACTGGGTTCAAATCCTGATTCTTCCATCAACTCTGTAACAATGAACAAGTTCCTTACTTATTTATCCATGCCTCGGTTTCCTCATAGAATTCATGGAATCGGTGGGGAAACTGAATAAACGCTTGTCAAGTGCCCAAGTGTTTGGTTTGGACTATTAATCAGAAGACTGGCAGTTCAAACCCCACCAGAGGCACCTGGAATTTAAGGCTTGAAGACGTGCTTCTGAATGATCAGTCTTGAAAGTCCTACGGGGCAGTTAACGCTGCATACCTCGGGTCAGAAGGGGTCAGAATCTCCTTGATGAAAATGACCACAAGGGGACCTGTTGTTGTTGTTGTTGTTGTTATTGTTGTTGTTAGGTGCAGTTGAGTTGATTATGACTCACAGTGACCCTATGAAGAGTCATCCTGGACTCTGCACTATCTTGTGCTATCTTCATAGTCTCTGGGACACCAGAGCTGAAGTCACATGTCCTCCATCTCTCTGGAGGTAGGTATTCCTCTCCTTTGCTGACCACCCATCTTTCCAAGCATGATGTCCCTCTCCAAGGGACAGCCATGCCTAGCTATATGTCCAAAGTATGAAAGAAGCTTCGCCATTCTTGCCTCCGAGGAGAACTCTGCCCACACCCTCTCCAGGACATATCCGTCTGTTCTTCTGGCCGTCCATGGGATATTCAATGCTCTTCTCCAGCACCACAGCTCAAAAGGCATCAGTTCTTCTTCTGTCATCTCTATGCACTGTCCAGCTCCCTGACGCATAACACGTGATTGAGAAGACCATGACCTGAATCGGGTGCACTTTAGTTCTCAAACTAACATCACTGCTCTTCAGTATTTTGGAGAGGCCCCTGACTGCAGACTTGCCCGATGCAGTATGTCTCCTGATTTCCTGCCTGCTTGTACCGAGAGTGTTGATTGTTGATCCAAGAAAGATCAAATCATCGGCAGCTTCATCTATTCTCCATCTAATGCAGTGCCGACTGTTGGGCCTGTGGTGAGGATCTTCATCTCCTTGACGTTGAGATGTAAGCCATAAAGACCAGAGTAGCTGGTATAGAATGAATGCTTTCTATTAATGTTATCTGGTTTGTACAGTGGGGTCCCATTATTACACTTCAGCCATTGTTGAAAACCACTAGATTTCATGATTTAGGACTCTTCCAGCTCTAATATTATAGGAATCCAAAGTCACTTAGTTAATTGTCATTTCTCACCTTAACCCTCCTGCACCCTCTCCCAGTCCAGTCCATTCCCTCCACTGGTCTGTCTAATGAACTTCTCCCTCAAGCCTCAGTTTAACAGTTCCCCCTCCCCTGAAGCTTTTAGTCCCATTCTAGATAGAACTGCTCTTCCCAATGGCTCCCAGCATGCCCTGTAGACGGCACTTTCTGTCCCATCAGTTGCCACCCAATTGTTGGGTTTCCTCTGCCAGAAACCCCAGGGCCCTAGGGGCCCAAGGGCTGCCCCATACCCGGCATAGAAGAGACTCTGGGACTGTTGTACTCCCTGACGTGACAGGAGAGAAGACCAAGACACCAGGGTAAGAAGCAAATAGCTGGGAACACCCAGGAAGTTGGAGCTGGGAGGAAGCCAGGCCCCTGGGTGGCTCTGCGACCTCCCTCAGTCCCAGGTCAGGCTTTGGCACAACTGAGCAGCTAGCATTGCCATTAGAGAACGTCTGAGAAGGGCCTAAGATCACACCACACACAAAGGCAATGGGCTTTCCAAGTGGATCTCTCATCTGGGCCATTGCGGCAGCTTTAGAAACAGCCTCACTCTTTCCACCTGAGACCCGCCTTCAGCCCATAGTCGTTTAGAAGTCAGAATAGTGTGGTAAACCACAGTCAAAGCACACCACTCTCTCCTCAAAATCACCATGAGTCCATCTCACTCGGAGTAAAAGCCAAAGGCCTTCCCCTGGCCAACAAGACCCTGCCAAGCAAGGTGAGTTTCGTAAACATTTATTAAGCATTGTGTTCATAAATAGTCATAAAGTCACAATGAAGTGAATTTCTAATGGGATTTACTCATATGGTGGCCTAGTGGCCAGAAGCAGTGCTACAATCCCGAAGGCACATTGTTCGAGGCCACCCGCTGCTCCATAGGAAGACAGGCAATCTTCTCCTGCGCCTCTGAAAACCCTCTGGAGAGTCAGCTACGGGTTGGCTCCTATTCTACAATACACAACAGCGTACCCAGGAGAGGGGCACATCCCAGTATTGGGAACAGATCAGTTACCAGTTCTTGGAGAAGGCCATTTGACTGATGGTGACACCACCACCCCACCCCACCCCCCGTGAGCATCAGAATGGAACTAGGACCCCTCAGAACAGATCACAGATCACCAAGCCTTTCTCCTGAGTCTCCTCTACGTAAGTTCAAAAAGCCAACCTTTTGATTAAGAACGGGGTCATTCACTCCACCCAGGGACTCCATACCAAGAACACAGAGGAGGCAAGCAGCTCCCCATTGAATGTGGGCCTCCCCGATGTCCGTGTCTCACCAGGAATTCATTCGAAATATAATCACTGGGTTTTTGTCTTGTTCATATGATTTTATTTCTGACTACGAGGAACTGTCAGAGGACATGAGGTAAAAGTGTGGGGACACGCTGTTTTCTTCACAACCTAAGGCTCACCCAAGTGTGTCCCCTACACCACCCCTCTTCCCACTGGGCTCTCATGACTTCAGGTCCCCCCGGCCCCATTGTTTCTGGCCCAGTCAAATGGAACAGTTCATTTCCAACTAATTAGCATTGAATTTGGTGCCCCTCTTCAAGTTACAGGACTGCCCCCCTCTCAAGAGAGGCAGATCCCCCCTCCCATCAACATCCGACACTGCCTCATTGGGGAGGGAGACAAAGGTCTCCAGCTTGGCCATTGTCCCCGCTCCAAGTTCACAGGCAGGCGGACACAAAGGCCAGATGAATTCTTCATGAGCCTCTGACAGGGCAGCCCCTCCAGGCCCCTCGGTAATTGGCCAGAGATGGGCCCGTGAATGGAGCGGGGTGCATCATCTTCTCACACACCCAGTGCCCTTTCTTGAGTCTCTGAACAGGGCTCCCTGAATCTCCTCCACCAGCCTCTCCCCATGAGATGCCAACCACGCAGATCTTCTGAAACCAGAGTCCCACTGCCAGGTCAGGCCAAGGTCGCCCTGACTCTGCAGAGATGCCTTTTCTGCCATCCCAACAGTATCTGTGCCAGCCAAGCTCTTGGGGATCGCAGGGTGAGATCTTGGCTTTTAAGGGCTGTCCGGTCCCTGCTCCTGAAAGCCTTTCCTACAGGGCAGGCCTGGAATGGTGGCCCCTTGTTTTGTTTTGTTTTTTATAAGTTGCCTTGGACTTGATTCCAACCAGTGGTGATCTCTGGTATGTCAGAGCATCAGTGTTCACCATAGGACTTTCAATGGATGCGTTTTGGTGGTTGTTTGTTTGTTTATTTGTTTGTTTGTTTTTAAGTAGGCCTGCCTGCCTTCTGAGGGACATCTTGCTTCTTTCCTTCTGAGGGACATCTAGGTGAACGTACGCTTCCAACCCACCTGCCCCTGGCTCTATGTCCAAACCTCAAGTTTCTTCTGCCCCTAGAAGACTTCAAAGCAGAGAAACAGTGGTCCTTACATGGGCCCACCTGATCACCAACACCCTGCTTTGGCATCACTGCCCTACGTGGACGAGAAGCCCAAGCCCCATCTCCAGAAATAAGAGGAGGCAGGGAGGACGAGGCCTAAGAGGAGGGGCTGGGGTTTGAGTCCATGAGCCATGTATTTTTCACTCCCTATAACCCACGGCAGTTCATACAGTCTTCAATTTCATTTAGCCATAGGATAATTTCTCATGGGGCTGTTAGGATGGAAAGGGTGGGATAGGATGAGGAAGATTGGGCAAGGCAGGACCAGACAGAACAGGGGTCTTCCAGGCCACCCTGACGCCCCTCCTGCAAGGGTCCATGCTGAATACCAGGAGCCCTAGAGAGGTGTGTCAATGTGGACAGAGCTCCAAGTTGCAAGTTAGGACAGGACTAGGTTGGGCAGGGAGGACCCAACCACAGCATGAGAGAGTCCCCCAGGCTGGGAAGAGATCGCCTCTCCTCTCCTGGCAGACAGAGATGCATCAGCCCCCACAGCCTGACATGTGGGTGCTTCTTATGGGTTTATAGATCGGATCAATGATCCATTAGCAAGTCAATGGTACTTGACTATGAAGTGACATGACCTATGGTGGAACCACAATGCTCTGGTCTCATGCTTGTGACTCTGGCCCTTTCTTCCCTTAATGTCAAAAAAGGTCAGCAGTGCTCAATGGTCCTTACAAGCCAACTCATTTTGCAGGTGTGTGGAGTGACTCTGCATCCAGGATCTGCCTGGACAGTTGTCCCTGCGTTCACTTGTTGTTCTAAGATAACGATTAATAATACTTTCTTCCTACAACCAGAAGAGGATAAAATAGATGAATGGGACCTTCTAAGACTCAAATCCCCATGCACATTCAAAAACTTCTCCAACAGGGTAAACAGGGAAGCCACAGACTGGGGGGGGGGGGAAATACTTGGTAATGACATGTTAGATAAAGGACGTATAACTAGAATTTATAAGATACTCAAGCACCATATAACAAGATAAACAACCCAATTGAAAAATGGGCACAGGATATGGTCAGACACTTCACCAAAGAAGACATTCAGATGGCAAACAAACACATGAAGAAATGTTCAAAATCCCTAGCTCTAAGAGAGATGCAAATCAAAACAACTGTGAGATATCATCTCACCCCAGTAAGAATAGCAAAATTTAATAGATCAGCAAACATCAAATGCTGGTGAGGTTGCGGAGAAACTGGAACCCTTATTCACTGTTGGTGGGAGTGTAAAATGGTCCAACCACTATGGAAGGCAGTATGGTGCTTTCCCAAAAAGTTCCAAATAGAAATAGCATTTGACCCAGCAATTGCACTACTGCAAATTTATCCTAAAGAAATCATAACCGCCACCAAAGCAGATATATGCACACACATGTTTATTGTGGCTTTGTTCACAATAGCAAAGAATTGGAAACAACCTAAGTGCCCATCAACAAACAAATGGATAGAGAAGCTCTGGTATATTTACACAATGGAAAACTATGCTGCATTGAAAAGCAAAGAACTCATGAAATATTATACAAAACAGATGTCCCTGGAGGACATTATGCTGAGTGAGATATCTCAGTCACAAAAGGACAAATATTGCATAATGCCACTATTGTAGAACAGGACTGACATCGAGGTCAGAATGAGAGGAGAATGAGAAAGAGGGGATAAATAATGTATACTGCATTGAAACAAATGAGGGAAAGAACTATTTAAAAGCAATATATGATTAGGTATTATTATCATGACAGGAGTCCAGAATGAAGGCTGCATAGTGGATGGACTTGCAGGGAGGGATTGTATAACAATTAAAGAATTTTTCTTTTACTTTTCAAAAGAAAGAGCAAATGGGGGGGAGTGGTGGGCAGGGAGAAAAATGCAAAAATGAATGAATAAAAATTAAAAAAAATAAATAACTTTCTTCCACTCACTAGACCATGCTGGTGTAGACAGTAAATTATACGATCACCAAGAGGAAGCCAAGGTACGCTGTTCAAATCCACCAGCTACTCCATGGGAGAAAGACAAGCAATCTCTTCCCTGGCAATTAACTCTGCAAACCTTAGCCTCTGAAAACCCATGGGAGAGTCAGCTATGGGTCAGATCTGACTGGACATTATAAGACAAGACGAAGTCAAGGTTGGTCTCCACCCTCAGCTAATCAATGGTGTGTTTATCTCCTGATTTATCACACTATTCCTGTTAAACTGAACCGCATTCAGATCCCACTTGCTGAGGAAGCCTTTCCTGCCCAGCGGAGCCCACGGGAGTCCAGCACACCTGAGCTTTGCCAGCACTCACTCTACCATTCCCGCTCACAGTACTGAGCTTGCATCTCTAACCAGCACGTAGCCCAAACAGAGAGGAAGAGTGAGGACAAGGAGGTTGGACAAGTGGCAGGACCTATATAACAAGGCCTGGAATAATAAAGACTAGGTTGGAGATCAGGAGTCCCACTGAATGGGGCTGGAATGAACACGTTGATTTGGTCATTTGCATCCTGAAACCCGCTCCTCTGTTAGAACCTGAGTCCGTTCTTCTGAAGGCCAGTGGCCCTGACCTAGTTCCATCTTATTGACCATGACCCACACTATTCCAGCTGCCTTCTGGTCGACCCAATTTTTTATTTATTATTTTTTCCTATTTGCCAAACTATACTTTCTGAAGGAAGGGACATCTGGCACCAGCTGCAGTGGTATATTCTCTCTTCTCTTCCTAGAAGATGGGACGTTCCCCCTCTTCTCACTCCTACCTTCCAGTGTCCACCCCTTATCCCTGGATGTCCCTGCCTCTGAACTATCTCTTGAAAGCCCAATGGCCGCCAGCTGTCCACTCCCTGGAATGGAGCACCACCTAGTGGCAGGCTGTTGCCTAACAGTACCACAAGTGAAAAGTCAATGAGTCAAGTTTTATTGGGCATTGATCATGTTGTTATTGCTGTTATGTACCGTCGAGTAGCCTGCGACTCATAGTGACCCTATGTAAAACAGCCCTAAACCCTGCTCTGTCCTGTGCCAGTCTCACTGTCTCCGACACACCCACCCCCATTACTCCATTCACTGAATCAATCCACCGCATAGAGGGTCTCCCCCTCCTGCGCTGTCCCTCCACCCTCCCAAGTATGATATCCCTCTCCAAGAACTGGTCCCTCCTTGTTACAAGACCAAAATATGTCAGACAAAGCTTCAGAATCCTTGCCTACAAGCCACATCTCGGTTTAACCCTCTCCAGGAAGAACCTGTTCATTTTCTTAGCAGTCCATGGTACATTTAATATTCTTCTCCAACACCACAGTGCAAAGGCATCAGTTCTCCTTATATCCTCCCTAGTCATTGTCCAGCTCTCTTATGCATAGCAAGTGATTGCAAAGACAATGGCCTGTATCAGGCACACCTTAGTCTCCAGAGCGACACCGTTGCTCTTCAGTATTCTGGAGAGGTCCCTCACAGCAGACTTTCCCATCACAATACATCTTTTAATTTCCTGGCTGCTGGTGCCAAGAGTGTTAACTGTGGAACCAAGCAAACTAAAGGTGTGAACAATCTCAATCTCGTCACCATCCATCCTGATGCTGCCAATTAGCCCATAGGTAAGGTATTATATGCAAGCCTTCGACCACCAAAAGCACAAAGCTGTCCTGACAGAACTGTAACCAGGGCACTCTTTACGGGCAAGGATGATGAAACGTTATCTCATATTCTTCAGGTGTGTTGTCAGGAGGTATCAGTCCTTGGGAAAAAATGAGCTTCAAAATTGAGGGTGAGCAAAAGAGAAGACCTTCCAGGACAGACACAGTGACCGCATCAGCGGGCTTGAGGATGCTGGTGGTTGATCATGAGAGTGGCAAAGGACAGGGCAGGGTTTTGATCTGTTGTTTGTAGGATCAACATGAATGGAGTCAACACAATGGCCCCTAATGACAACACCTAACATCACTGGAAGTGAAGAGGAGATAAAATACAAACTACAGACACCCCGGGGCGTTCCTCCCTGCATCTGAGGGTGCTTGACTCCTGGCAGAGGAACTGAGCCTAACACAAAGGAAATAGAAGGACTGGATGATGGCTCCAAGTGCAGGCTCTTAAGCAACCCACAGTTCGAATCCCAGCCCCAGAAGTACTTACTTACTCCCCTGGACACGTCCTTTTTAACCCCTCTCGACCTTAGTTCCTCTTTTGCATCATAGCGCTAATAAAAATACCTTGTTCAAAAGGATGGCGTGAAGATTAAGTGAGTCGAAGTACTAAAACATTTAGCATAGTGTCTGGCAGACAATATTTTTTTTTCAAAATTAATCATTGTTCTTATTGCTCAAGTGATGAAGTCATTAAGTTTTGTAAGAATTCAGAGAAAGGTGCTTCCTCCAAAGATCTGCTAACAGCCTCCATGAAACCTTCCCTACTGGTTCCTCAGTCTCCCTCCATCTAGAAAGTCTACAGAACGCATATGTCATCATTACCCCTTAACTGTATGCTTTGAATATGTTCCGCTCATCATTTAAAGGAGTCCTGGTGGTGTTGTGGTTAAAGCACTCAGCTACAAATTGAATATTATTACTTTAAAAGCGCTAGCTGATGCTCTCAGTGGAGGGAGCTCTGATGTCCCAGTGCTAAGAAACTGGGCTGCAATCCCAAAATCCCATGGTTTGAATCCAGCAGCTACTCTGTGCAAAAAGGATGGGCAATCTCTTCCTGTGTAATTTACTATCTCTAAACACCCACTGCAGCATCAGCTATAGGTCAGTTCCTACTTGACGGCACGCAACAACAATGACAAGCTGCTGCTGAGAAGAAAGAGACAGCAGTCTGCTTCTAAAGAGATTATTTATAGCTTTATTTTTAAATAATAATAATAATAAATAATCCCTATTGCTCCTATAGAGGTTATTCTGTAGTTCTATTTTCCAGACGCTTCCAGAAATTAACATATAAAAAAATCAACCATTTTTATTTTTTTCACTCAGACTTTGCTCTAGACCTCCAGGCATTTTCAAAAATGGTCAAGACTGTGGAAGCCAGCCCTCCTGCAGCATCTCAGAGGCTGTAAATCACACGGGAGAAGATTGCCTATCCTTCTGCTGAACAGTTGCGAACTTGAACTGTTTGCCTTTGGGTGGACAATGTAACTGCAGGACAGTCAGCTATGAGTGATTTCCAACTTGACAGTACATAGCAACAATATAACTGCATTCCAGAGGCTCAAAGAGTTACGTAGAAATGTGGTTATAAATATAAAGACCAAAATTGAGCTTCCAAAGATGAAAACTATCATGGCCGATAAGAAAAATATACCAGTTCGGATTAATGTCGGATTAGTCATTGCCAAAGAAAAGATTAGTGACTCTAAGGCTGTAGCATAGATGCTGTTCAAAATGAAACATAGGAGGAAAAAGAATTCAAATAAATGATAAGAGAATCTGTGAAATGTTATACCATTCAAACAACCTAAGATTACTGCAGCTGAAGTCCTCAAAGAAGGAAGAACAGAAAAATAGTTGTTGCAGACTTTTGTCCAAAATGTGTTAAATATGGTGACAATTATAATCATGCAGATCAAGACATTCACAAAACTGTATCATAAAAGAAATAGGAAGAAATCCACATCAAAGCATATCATAACCAAACTCCTCAAAACCAAGGATAAAGACCATCGGAGCTCTGGTGGCCTAGTGGCAAGAAACTGCACTGCAATCCCAAAGATGTGGTTCAAGGCTACTGGCAGCTCCACTTAGTAAAGACTTACTAAAAAATAAATTCAATAAATGAACACACTTGGAATCAGTGAAAATATAAAAGAAAAAAAATCGTTAAAGCAGCCATTATTGTTTTACTGTCAAATCAAAACCAACTCGTAGCTGACTTTCCAGAAGGTTTAGGAGGCAACGAATCACACAGGAGAAGGTTACTCATCTTTCTCCTATGGAGCAGCTGGTGGATTAAAATCATTGCCTTTGGGATGGTAGTCCAGCTCCTTTCCAGTGTTGTTGTTGTTATGTGCCATCAAGTCACCTGTGACTCACAGCAACCATATGTACATTAGCTCTGAACCCTGCCCTATCCTGAGCCAAACTCATCAACTCCGACAGACCTAATCTCATTTCTTCAGACACTGAGTCAGTCCATTTTATCCTGGGTCTTCCTCTCCTGTGCTGTCCCTCCACCCTCCCAAGCATGATGTCCCTCTCCAAGGACTGGTCCCTCCTGGCCACATGCCCAAGTATGTGAGACGGAGAGCTTCAAAATCCTTGCCTCTAAGCAGCAGCTGGGTTTCACCCTCTCCAGAACAGACCTTTTTGCTCTCCGGGCAGTCTAAGGTATTTTCAACACTTTCTCCAACACTACAACTCAAAGGCATTGATCCTTCTCCTATCATCCTAACCATTGAGCCAGGGAAAAGATCATTTATTAACAAATATTAATAATATTTATTATTCATAAAATAATAATGAGATTTCTCATTGGAAACGCTTTCCTGTAGGATGTCCTGACGCATACAGCCTCGGGAAGAATGGCACAGGGAGGATCCTGAAGAGATAATGACTTCGAGTCCCAGCTCTGCTCTCACCCAGGCTGCCGCAGTGAGTACGATTCTGTATCTGACCCTCCAGCAGGTTTTCATTGACTAGACGGGAGGAGACTGCTCATCTTTATCCCTTGGAGCAGCTGACGGATTCAAACCACCAGCCTTTTGATTGGGAGCATAATTCCTTACCCATTAGTCCATCAGAGCACCACTGCACAGCATGGAAAATTGAAAGGACTAAACGTCAAGACTCCCACTTGTCATAGCATGGACTTCATCTAAAAGAAGCATGTCCAGCCATCCAGGCTCCAAGCTGGCGGTGACAGATGAAGAAGCAGAGAAGCCAAGGAGAGCAGAGCTGTTCATCACAGGGAGTCCACCAGCCAGGGGACTGGTTCTCAAACAGGCTTTGTAGTTTTAAATGAGTTAGACCACCTCGCTGGGCTCCGTCCTCCTTGTGTATGGATTGTATGTAAACGATGCCCTGTGTTTCAGGATGGATGTGATGTGATGGTTTTAAGTCAAGTAAAGTTTTCAGAGATGGACAAGGTTCAACCTTTATTCTCAAGCCTGGCCAGATTTTCTTAGCCCTTCCATCCCCATCTGAGCCAGAAACTCCACCTTCCTTCCTACCCAAGATCACATTTGGTACTCTTTCCACCCAAGCTAGACCCAGGCACATGTGAGTCTGGACTCTGGACCCTGAAATAACCTCCCAAGAAGCTCAGAGGGAACCCAGTACACAGTAGGAGCAGAGTGGAGGATCCTACCAGCCAGCCCTTTGACCCTTCAGGCCAAGAGCAGAGAAAAGGGAGCCTTGGTGACATGTGTTTTTAAACCACAGGCAATGCCTCTCTGGCAGTTCAAGTCCATCAGCGGCTCCACAGGAGAAAGGCAGACAGTCTCCTCTCGTGGGATTTACAGCCTTGGAAACCCAACGGAGGGTCAGCGATGAGTTGGTTCTGACCTGACAATGAGGAGTTTGAGTTTTCATGGAAGAGAGCTGTGTCCAAATTTCACATCCTTTTGAGAGAGCTAGGGTCTCTTGAGTGTGGTCAAGTTAAAACTTCCTATTGCCCAGAGGCTGCTATGCACCCCAATACCACGAGGTGGCGCCAAGGAATCAGCCACCACCTGTATCTCCACCTGTTCCTCTGGTCCAGGAGACAACTTGTATTTCAAACATGAGTAAGACTGAAGCAGAAAGGGCCTGAAATTGAGATAATCCAGATCAGGCTACTTGACTTTTTGGAAGTTAGAGACCCCTCTAAGAATCTGACCAAAAACTATTGGCCCCAATCCAGGAAAGTACCTCAGTGCTTGCTATCAATATTGTCAAAACCTTTGACCATCCTTTGGCCCCTACAGCAAGCACATCACAGGTCTCCTGAGATGCCTTGTCTCTCAGTCTAGAAAATTCTACCCCAGTCTCAGCTGCCACCACTATTAGCCCTGTTGTGTAGTTGATAAACCAAATTCCAGCACTTCCACTCCCAAGATCTGTACTGACAGGTGAAAGCTGGAGATAGAAAAGAAAGTCACAAAAGATGATCCTGGCTGGAGGGAGGGCTTACAAAAGTGGGGGGAGAGACTTTGTGGTTTAATCAATTGGTTGCTTGTCTAAAAGCCCATGTCTGGAATTTCTTTTTAGATAAAAAATGATGCTCATTCTGCATAAAGAATCCTAGCCCACCTGCCACCACAGGTGAGGCATGAGAGCTCAGAGGTGGGAGGGCATTTGGAGAATGAGGGTGAAGGCAGGGTGAAGGTTCCCCACCCTGCACACCTTGGAGCTGCTCTGGAAGCTAGCCCACATACTGAGGACAACAGCTCACAAGCCATTGATAACCAACACCCAGGAGTGATTGAATTACACAGAACCAAACTGTAAATTGGCCAAGAACCGAAGAGAGAAAAAAAACAAAAAGCAAAAATCAAATGCTATCGAAAGACTTCTCCAAAGAAATGAAAAGAGAACCTGTAGGATGGGGAATAAAAACATTTGACAATGACTTCTCTGACAAGGGACTCATCTCTAAAATGCATAGAAGACTCTAATACTTCTCCAAAAAATAGACAACCCAATTACAAAATGGGCAGACAATATGAAGACCCTCTGCCAAAGAAGATAATCAGATGGTCAAGGAACACATGAAGATATGCTGGAGCTCATTAGCCAGTAGAGAGATGCAAATAAACACAGCAATGGTATATTGTCTCACCCTCTCGCCAAAAATATGAAAGTTCAACACGGGGCAGTAAGGGACAAATACTGACTACTGTGTGCAGAGAGATTGGAACTCTCATCTACCGTTAGTGGGAATCCTCAGCCACTACGGAAAGCAATCAAGTGCTTCATCAAAAGATGGAAAACATAAGGTTGATGAAGCTATAAGTCAAAGAGGCTGGCCAGAAAGCAGGTGATAGTGTCACTGGTGTCCCAACTGTTCAAAATGGTCAGGGAACATGAAAGAAAACTTATAGGGGGAAAAAACATTGCAAAATATAAAATCAAAAAAGGAAACTTTGAACCTTATGTACCAAGCAAATGTCAGGGCTAGGACACAACACTAGTCCTAGATTACTTATTCATTTAAAACCAAAACAAA
Organism: Elephantulus edwardii; assembly: GCF_000299155.1. Lineage (NCBI taxonomy): Eukaryota > Metazoa > Chordata > Mammalia > Macroscelidea > Macroscelididae > Elephantulus > Elephantulus edwardii. Next base: position 1,487,965 of record NW_006399853.1, read on the forward strand.
AAAAAAGAGGGGGAGAAATAGTAAAATATTTTAAAAAGCAATGTTTTGTAGACCTTGGAAAAAAGAATTTTCAGCAAAGTACAAAAATATAAAGCATTCCTTTAATTTTTTAATTCTTTACTGTGGAATAGCTCAGAATGTCACTTCTGTTTTATGTAACAGAATTGATACCTGAGTAAGGAAACATAATTTGGATTATAAAATTCTTGCTTTAATAAAAATTCCTTAAACTGTGAAAAAAAACCTGACTGAAAACAAATTTATCACTGATTCAGTAATCCTACCTCACTAGGTATATATCCTAAAGAAATAAGAGCTGTCATATGAACGGATACGTGCACACCTATATTTAGTGCATTATTAATAATAGCAAAGAGATGGAAACAATCCAAAAGCCCCTCAACAGAGAAGTTGTTAAACTATATTCACACAATAGGGTATGATGTAACACTAAAGAATAGTAAAGGGCTGTCACTTTACAGCACAGACTAATTTAGAGGAGATTAAGCTGAGTGATATAGAGCAATCACAAAAGGACAAACATTACATAAGACCAATGTTATAAACAGCTAAGAGAAGGCTTACACAGAGATAGAACCATCTTTGGATGGTTATGGGGAATGGAAAAGAAGACTGAAAGGAGCAAAAATTAAAAAACAAATTAAAAACCACTTAAGTTGGGTGAAGGAAAAAATAATATCCAGTACGCCGTTGATCAGACCTTGTAATTAATTAGTTATAATTAATGGTATAAAACAATATATGTATGAGTGAATTTTAAAAAACCCACATGATTTGTTAACTTTAACTCAAATCACAGAAAAAGATAAAAAATCAAATGCTAGAATGATGAGAAGTCAAAACTGAAGCCCAATCTGATTTCCCAGGGCTCTGCTCATTCAGGTCCCTTCCGTGGTCTCTCCCACTCTCTCTCCCTCTCTCACAAGTTCTTGACACCAGGAGCCAGGCAAACTGACTCTGTACACAAAAATTTACCTAAGTTCGAGGACTTTCTAAATTTATACTCATAATCTGTTCTGTTGATTTGGTGGGGGAAAAACAACTCCCTTTTTTATTTTACAACAACCATCAAATTGGATCTGACTGTTACAGGAGATAGTCCCTCCTTCTCCAGCAGAGTATCTGGAAGATTCAAACTGTGCATCTCTGGGGTTGCAGTGCAACCTCTTGCCACTAAGCCAGCAACTCCCTTTTTGTGCTATTTGTCTGTGTTCTTACATGACTCTGCGGTTTGTTCATTTCTGTTCCCATTTGGTATTCCATATGAATGATCAACCTTTCCCTCATTCTTCTGCTGATAGAAGTGTGAGTAATGTTCAGTTGGGGCTATTACAAATTATATTGTTCTGAATATTCTCATCAGGTTCAAGCATGTACACTGTTCTGCTGGTCTCTAGCTCACAGGCTCTGAGCACGTTCAGCTTTAGTACATATTGACCAGAGTATTCCAAAGTGATCTGAACAATTTGCTCTCCCCCCAGCACCAAAGCAAAACCCAGGCCAGCAAGTAGGACTGGAAGGCTTTGTCAGTTCTGCTGATCTGGTGACTACGTGGCATTCACTGGGGTTTTCCATTTTCACTCCCGTGATAACGAGGCTGACCCCTATTGCTTTCACATGTTCATTACCCACTCACATTTCTTCTCTTATAAAGTGCCTGTTCACATACTTTGCCAAATATATAATTTATTTGAATGATTCTTTACATGTTTTACATACAGTACATGTAGTATTGATAACCCAGTTCTCTCTCTCCTCTGCATAACTCTCTTTTCCTTCTTCCCTCTTTCTACTTCATTCCTCTCTCTGTCTCAAGAAAATAATTCCAGAAAATGTTCAGAAGCAATGTCTTTGCTCTTGCAGAAAGCTGCTAATTCCTTAAGCAAGTAGCTTCCCAATGGGTTGATGAGTGACAATCAAGATTCAGGGGTTTCTGTTTGTCATAATTATAATCACTCGATCCCATCATGCACATGAGGCGAGTTGCATCTTCCAAGGAAATAGTGAGGTGGAGTGGCCTTCTAGAAAGACGGAACCTACAGCCAACCTGGAACCCTGAGAAGCTGAAGACTTAGGGAACACACTTTTCTGAAATCTTCCCTCACCCAAGCACTAAAGGGGGTCAAGTGCAATTGAGGCAAATAATAATAATAAAGGGACAAGGCACACAATCAGAAAGACCAAGGTCCCCAAGGATGGAAGACTACATCTTCCTAAAATGGTCACAGATAATAGTTCACAGCAATATTTCTGATCCTACATGCACTTCCAAATTTCTTTACAATCCTTTTACAAATGCTATTGTTTTTATTGTTATTGTTAGATGCTGTAGAGTTGACTGTGACATTAGTGACCTTATTAACAACAGATCAGAACCTTGGCCCATCCTGCATCACCTTCACAATCTCTGTCACGATCGAGCCCATTGCGGTAGTCACCATACCAATCAATCTTGTTGAGGACTTCCTCTCTTTCTTCTGTCGTCCTTATTCATTGTCTAGCTTTCTGATGAATTGGAACCAACTGAAAATTTCATGGCTGAGATCAGGCTGAGATTAGTCTTTAAACTGACATCCTTACTCTTCAGCACTTTGGAGAAGGACCTGACACTAGATTTTCCCAATGCAGCACATCTTTTGATTTCCTGACTGCTGTTCTCATGACTGTTGATTGTGGATCCAAAGAAAATGAGATTGTTGACAACTTCACCTACCCTGCTTTCACCTATTTGCCTAATGGTGAGGATTTTTATTTTCGCAACATTAAGATGTAATCCATGCTAAAGGTTGTAGTCTTTGATTTTTTGCAGCATGTGCTCCAAGTACTCTTCACTTTCTGCAAGCAAGGTTGTATCACCTGCATGATGCATGTCGTTTATGAGTCTTCCTTCAAACCTACTACCACCACATTCTTCTTCCTAGAGTCCAGCTTCTCAAATGATTTTGAGAAGTTCAGCATACAGATTGAATAGGACAGCACAATGAGTCACTGCAGAAATGCTACACTGAGCAAAACAAATGTTACTTCATTCCATTAAATGTGGGGATGATTTGTCACCCAGTATTATCATTGTTGTCTTTGTTGTGTTAGAATGGCACAGACAGGACAGAGTTTGGATCTGTTGTTCATGGGGTCATTCTGGGTCCTACTCAACTCGATGGCACCTAACTACACCACCACCACACCATCAGAGCTCCCTTTTCCTTAAATAGTCATTCTTATGTTCAAGAAATGGAGGGAGAAACTGTCATCATGAATGTGCGTGCCCAGATATTTACCATTAGTGATATTCTCCATTCTTTCAGTGGCCATGAAGTCAACCATGTCTCACAGAGAACCCATGTGTGTCAAAACAGAACTGTGTGCCACAAGATATTTCCAATGGCTGATTTTCCAATAATACATCATGCTTTTTCTTCTGAGGTATCTCTGCGTAAACTGAAACCACCAACATTTCAATTACCAGTCAAGCACTTTAGCTATTTGCATTACCCAGGGACCCATTATTCCTTCTAAGAGCTTCTCATTTCGTTCTGGTTTTGTTTCCTTTCAACTTGAATAACCTCCTTTGCATTTCTTTGAATGAACATATACTGGTAATAGAAAAATATATCTATTTTGTCCCATTTTCTGGACGATCTATTTTCTAGATAAAGAAATCTGTGTTGATTTTTTTTCCTTCTTCTTTCTTTCAGCCTTAAGATGTTCCATTCTTTTCTGGCTTCCTCCTTTCTCACAAGAAGTCTATGCACATTCACATCCTCACTCCTGAGTTCATATGTTGTTTTTTGCTGGTTGCTGTCAAGATGTTTTCTTTTTCTTTGGTTTTTAACAGTTTGCACCTAAGGTGACTACATGTGATTTTCTTTATGTTTATCCTAGTTAGAATTAACTTAATTGCTTCAATCTATCAATGTATGTCTTTCACTAAGTTCAAAAGAATTTTCAGCCATTATTTTTCCAAATATTTCTTCTGCCCTTTTAAAAGAATGCTCATAGACTCCGATTACATGTTTGTTAGTCCTTTTCATACTTTCCTATAGATCATAGAAGTTTGAACTCTCTTGGTTTTTTTCCAATCACTTTCCTTTTCTATTTATTTAGATTAGAAATTTTGTATTGATGTGACTTTACATTAGCTGATATTCTCTCATTCTCTCTCTCTCTCTCCTCTTAAGCCCTTCAGATGTGGCATCTCTCCTTTCTAGAATTCCTATTTTATTATTTTTATAGTTTATATTCCTCAGTTGACATTTCCTAACTTTTCAATCCTTACTAAATGTATATCCTTTATTCCTCTTATGGGTTCTCAAAAAAAAATAATGTCTTGAAATCCAAATCAATCCTTAGTATGACACAGGATACGGTCAGGTTCAGATCTGTTGTTCATAGGTTTGCTGTGAGTCGCAATTGATTCACTGATGCTTAACAACAACAAACAATACATATGAATATGACCTTGTTTGGAATAAGGATTTGAAGATGATATCGAATACATTCATGTAAAGGCGTAATGGAACAAAGTGGATCCTGATCTAATATATGAACATTCTTTACCAAGAGGAAAGGGAACACAGAGAATAGTGAAGACTATGTAAAGAGGGAAGCTAGGTAAACACAGAGGCAGAGATGGAGTGTTCAACAACTCAAAGAGCATCGGGGGTCATCAACTGTCATCAGAAATTGGGTGAAGCATGAAACAGATTCTCCCTCAGAGTTCTCTAAAACAATAAAGACAAAGGTTAAATACTAGGGGAGCTCTGGTGGCCTAGTGGCAAGAAGCTGCAACTATAATCCCAGAGGTGCACGGTTCGAATCCACCAGATGCTCTGCTGGGGAAGGAGGGGCAATCTCCTCCTGTACCAGTCAGATCTGATTTGACGGTACACGCACACAAAAATAATAAAATAAAATAAAATAAAAGGTTAAATACTAACTGTTTCATGGTGCTAATAGTGTACTAATTCACACACAAATGTACAAACTTTACAACCACACCATTCCATTTCCTCCCATTCGACATAGCAGATACCGTGTTTTGAATGGGGCATGCCTTCCTTTTAAGATATGAATCTCCTTGACCATAGAGACAAAGTTACTTGATTCCAGTGAGCTTAGCATAAGCTCTCAATTCTATCCATGTATTATACAAAGCCAAGCAAATCTAACATAACAATTTTAACCGCTGCTATTTGCCATACATTCTATGTTTGCCAGGGACTCTTTTCAGCACTCTGTATACAATTTCTCATTTAATTCTTATAATAACTTTACTAACTTCATTCTGCAGATGAAACATTGAGCACAGAGACACAAAGTAATTTGTTCAGATGCACACAATTAGTAAGTGAAAAGCCAGGAATTGAACCCAAAGAGTTTGGCTCCAGAGCCCTCATTTTTTAATTGGTATGCTTGGCCTTTATTAATCTATACTGCTTTTGAGTATTTAGGCAGTCTCACTAGAAGAACCATTTGAACTATCAAAAATAATAACCAGTAAAATGCAAAACATGTTTAGATAATTCTTTCAAAAGTCACACAATCCAGCATATTGTTTCCCAACTTTCATAATCCTTGATCTCTGCTGTGGGCAACATAACCTGTACTCTTAGTCATTTGATATCTTTTAAATCAACTCAATTGTTTTTGCTTAAGTAAATTATTTAAAAAGGAAAATGACCTCATGTCAGTACTGTAAATGGAAAAGCAGTATCATTTACCTTAAGTAAATGGCAACCTAAAAATAAATGCCATAGAAACAAAACAATGCCAATAAATCAGAGTTAGATGCTGTTGTTTGCCAAAGGCTTTAGGTGAACTCTGCTCTCTTTGCTAAAACGAGAGATTTTGCAAGTGCTCAAGAGATATTCATGGCAGACCAGCATCAAGAAGAATTTCAAGACAATTGGAGAAAGGCTTCTCTGTAATTTAGGATTAGGTAACAGAAACCCCCATGTAACAACGGCTAAACAAAGCAGAAATGTACTGCCATCTCACACCGAAGTCCAGAGGTTGATGGGCCAGGGATGATATGACACCTCACAGTGTCCTTGAAGATACTATCTTGTTGATATACCTCTATCTTGTTCCATCAGGTGACTCTCAGGCCCATGATTGCTGCTCCAGAACCAGCTATCACATCTGCTTTCCAGAAGGTAACAAGAAAGAAAGAGGAAGAAAAATGGGACATCCATTTGCTTTAGAAATACTGTGTCCAATTTTGCTTACATTTCATTCACTGAAACCTCATCACAAAGCCACGAAGACTGGGATATATATATAGTCTTTATGCTCAGTAGCCAAGCTTAGCTTTGAGGAAAGAAAATAGAATTATGCATTAATAAATAAGAAGAGAGAAATGGATATTAGGGAGCAGAAGCTTGTCCTGGAATTCCATACCACGTGTTCTATCTGTGTGCCCCCAAGATTGACATGATGCTCAGCATATGAGTCCGTTCCAGACCAGACCTTAAGCAAAACTCAATCCCTGTTTGACCTTTACCCTATTGCTCCTCTGACTTACCCTTCCAAGGTGAGGAAAGTGCTTCTCCCTCCTCACCAAGCTTATGCTTTAGGATTGGGACCCCAAAAGCTCATCTGCTCATCTCTTACAGGTTCCATGGGCTTGAGGCAGGAGGGTCAGATAGGAGGTTGTGGTCAATAAGGGGGAGAATCCTATGTAGGGAAGAAACTAGGCCTAGATTTGCTTTCTGACCCTCTCCAGCTATTCTCTGGTCATTCCCGGTCCCCTCTTAACCTCTCACTCCTTGAATCTGACACCATGATACCACATTCTGTCCAAAGGCTGGAAGAACCCATGATCTCAGAATTCAGTTATGGGGAAAGTGGTTGACAAGCTCAGGGCTGAGTCACAGAGGCTGGTGTTATCACCTTCTGGGCACCATCCCAACTTGACAGCTTCACCTAGCACCTGGACCAGCCACTATGTGGGAACCAGTTCCGCAGAGTCCCAAACTCTGCCCTCCTAAAGAAAGGATTTTAGAATCACACACCCCCAAAGGGGGCGAGAGGGAAATAACCCCTGAATCAGAAAGCCAAGGCCATGCCATAAGGATCATAAATGAAACAGTCAAACAAGCCAGACTCGTTATAATTGCCCAGTGCGCTGATGGCACGTCTGAAGCCTGCACCCTCTGCGACGGTCCCACCACATTATTCCCGACGGTGATGTGATCTTGTACCAGTGATAAGAGAAAACATTGCTTTCCCAAACGCTATCAAGATCAAGCTCAGAAACAGACCACCTAGAAAGCAGACGTGACATGTCATACTTAACAGGATAATAAAGTACCATATGTTTTTAAACCCCAAGCCCTGGTGAAGTCACTGACAACCCCATCAAAAGTGTCCCAGACACTCTGCTGCTGTCAGAGAAATCAAGCGTCAGCTTAGCTGTCAGGTAGCTGGGCCACCCTGAGAGACTCTTGGACCCCTCAGGGGTCATCGGGTCCTCAGGAGGAAAGTGGTGCCGTTAGTCCCATGCCTATCATGTCAGCACAGGGCTGTCAAGGCTGCAGAGGGCTGGGTATGTGAAAGCAGGTAAAGACAAGTAACGCAGGTGGTACAGAAGAGGCTGTGTGGATCTGGAAGCCACTGAGACATGACTAGGGGTCTCTTGGTGGTGGAAACCTTAAGCATTGAACTGCAAGGTAATGACTGAAATCTATCAGTAGGCAGTTCCTGGAAATCTGTTCGAAGACACTGTGGGATTTTACTGTGGGCCACCATGAGTCAGAACTGACTCAACTGCAGCTATGTTTTCCCAGTTTTGTTTTGCTTTGTTGTTGTTGTTGTTGTTGTTGTTGTTATGTGCCATGAAGTCATCTACAACTCATAACACCCCTATGCACAATAGCTCTGCCCCTGCCCTAGCCTGAGCCAATCCCACTGTCTCCGACATACCTACACTTACTGTATCACTCTATCTCATCCAGGGTCTCCCTCTTTTGCACTGTCCCTCCATCCTTCCAAACATGATGTCCTTCTCTAGGAACTGGCCCTCCTGGCCACATGTCCAAAGTATGTGAGATGGAGCTTCAAAACCTTTGCCTCCAAGCAACAGCCTGGTTTCACTTTCTTGAGAATAAATCTGTTTATTCTTGGCAATCCATCGTATGTCAATACTCTTCTCGAGCACCACAACTCAAAGGCATCGATCCTTCTTCTGTCATCTTTTTCTTTGTTTTGCTTTAGATGATTGTTAACAATACCTACGAGTAGGAGCAGCTCAGCATCCAGCTCAGTTTCCTCTCCTTGCTCCTCCGGCTCCTCCCATCCCCTGTCTGCTGGCTGACCGGGGATGGACGGTAGAAGAAGAATGTTGTGCATATGAGTTGAAAGCTTTCAATGGCACATAACAACAAGAAGAGAGTCGGGAAGTGAGGCTATGAAGGGCTGAGGACCATCGGGAGGGTTCCGCAATGAAGGGAAGTAGAGTTTCATTAAAACACAAACCCAGGAAGAGGTGGTTGTTGGGGCTGGTCAAGAAGCCTGCCTTTCCTGCCCCGTGTAAGGCTCCGGCACAATCTATGATCCATGCGCTTGAAGTGCACCCTGGGTCACCTGGACATGAGAGTCAGTTTGGCTGAATTTTTTTTTTTAAATTTAGGTTGTTTATTTTTCATTTCAATGAACATCTACAGAGATTTTGGGATTCCATTCATTCATTGTTGCACC
>NW_006399853.1:1497022-1535833 GCF_000299155.1 Elephantulus edwardii
CCCATTTTGAATAATATTGCATGAGTTCCTTGTTTTTCAATGCAGCATAGTATTCCATTGTGCGAATATACCACAGCTTCTCTACCCATTTGTTTGTTGATGCATTTAGGTTGTTTCCAACTCCTTGCTATTGTAAACAAAGCCACGATAAACATGGGTATACATTATTTTAGCATCAATCCTTTCTCCTTGGATTTGACCTACCTGCCTGTTGTTGGCAGTGTATCTCTACCACCAAGCAGACCACCAGAGCTCCCTAGTGTACCACCGGAGCCCCTTCATTTTTTTTTTCTTACTAAATGGGATGTGGCAACAGGGTCAGGTATGTCAGAAAAGTTGGCTTAGGGTAGGGCAAGGTTCACAGCCATTGTTCATAGTCGCTCTGGGTCATAGTCAACTCGATGGCACATAACAACAACAAATGAGATGAATTAGTACAACATTTCTGCAATGAAATAGAACTCACAGGCAACTTGGCAGTTTTTATTAAAAAAATTATTGTGGTGAGGGAGCTCTGGTGGCCTAGTGGCAAAAAGCTGCACTGCAACCCCAGAGGTGCATGGTTCGAATCCACCAGATGCTCTGCTGGAGAAGGAGGAGCAATGTCCTCCTGTACCAGTCAGATCTGATTTGATGATACACACACACAAAATAATAAAATAAATTTTAAAAAGAAAATAAAAAAATTACTGTGGTAAAATGTATATAACTAAAAAGAAATGTCATTTCAGTCATTTTAAAGTGTATGTGCTGGTGGCATTAATTATATCCACCATATTGTACATCCCTTACTATTTTCTATCTCCCAAAGTTTTTGTTTTAAGTTTAACTTTTGCAATTTTAATTGCATTTATTTGTTTTATAAATTACCTTTGAAGAAGAACATAATTTGTTTACGTGGTATAAAATTGTAGCTAAAGTTATGCACATGTTGTTATTTTTGCTAGGTGCTGTCCTGTCCCCCATGTCTTATAACAACTCTATAAACATCAGAGAGAAACCCTGCCCTATCATACACTATTGTCATTATCTCTACCCTGTTCACATTCATTATTTCTGTCACTGGGTCAGTCCATTTAATTGAGGGTCTTTCTCGTTTATACTTCATAGCATGACGTTCATTTCTTTTTTAAAAAAAATTATTTTTCCCCCAAAGTTTTTAATCACCCTAAACCAGTGTGTTTTAACTGTGGCAGAAACCATGATCATTCATGGTGCAGGGAGGTTCCTTAAGAGCAGTTCAAGAGGGAAGGGACCTCTGGGATCACAACCAAGACATCAGTGACAGAGGAGAGAACCAGAAAGAACACCAGAGCAAGAGACATGGCCAGGAAGACAAAGCCATGCCCCAGGAATGTGACAAAGGCTGCGAGAAAACGCCACAGTGTCAGATTAATTCAGAGGAGTAATAGGAAGTACAGATGGCTTGTTGTTGTTGTTATTGTTATGTGCCATTGCGTCACCTGTGACACACAACAACCCTATGTACAACAGCTTTGAAGCCTGCCCTGTCCTGATCCAGTCTCACTGACTCCAACACACCTAACCCCATTGCCCTAGATACTATGTCAATCCATCTCATCCAGGGTTTTCCTCCCCTGTGCTTCCCCCCCACCCTTCCAAGAATGATGTCATTCTCCAAGGACTGGTCCCTCCTAGCCATGTGCCCAAAGTATGTGCAATGGGGCTTTAAAATCCTAGCCTCCAAGGAGAAACCTGATTTCACCCTTTCCCAGAGACAGACTGTTAGTGGTTTAAGTGGTAAGGAATTGCACTGCCAACCCAAAGGTATGCAGTTCTAATCCACCAGCTGCTCTGGGGGAGAAAGAGGAGCAATCTCCTCCTGTGCAGTTACTATCTTTGGGAAAACCCCGCTAGAGGGTCGCCTATGAGTCAACTCTGACTTGGCAGTACTCAGCAACGATTCGGAGAGTAACACAGCCAATAATGATAGACTTGAGATTCTTCTATTTCACAAAAGTGTTTTAAACAGTTTCTTCCCTTCCTGCCATGAGCTACATATTCATATAATATAAGAGGTATAGGAGGGAGCTCTGGTGGCCTAGTCATGGGAAGTTGTACTGATAACCCAAAGATAGTGCTTTCAAATCCACTTAACCTTGGATAAAGATGGCCACCTCCTCCCCTGAGACTTAGAAACCCATTGGAGGGTCAGATGGCTTTGAGATGTTTCTAACTCAACAGCAATGAGTAAGTGAAGCCAATTTTTGTTAAGCCCTGCTGGTATACAAACCAGATGTGCTGAGGATGCAACGCTTAGAACTCTGGGCCGCTAACCAAAGAGGTACTTGTGTTCACGGCGCTCGCGTGCACGCTCTCTATCTCATCTCTCTCTCTCTCTCTCTCTCTCTCTATCTATCTATCTATCTATCTATCTCTCTCTCTATCTCTCTATCTCTATCTCCACCCTCCTCACTCTTACTCCCTCTCTCCCTCCCCTTTTCTTTCTCATTGTCCAGTTGGAGCCAACTCTTTCTCCCACAGAGCTTAAAAGGTGGACAGTTCAAACTCATCAGCCACTAGATTGCACCTAACAACAACCACCGCTGTTTAAAAGGCTAATTTAATGTTGTTGTTGTTAGGTGCCATCGCGCAGACTCTGCTCACAGAGAGTCTATGTACAGTGAACGGAAACCATGCCCAGCCCCATGCTCACAACCTCTGCCTAACTGAAGCATTCCACATTCTCAAATTGGCTGGCTGTTTTCAGCCTGGCATGGCTCCAAAAAGGCACAGGATGACAACATTAGACGTAAAACTAACCACAGCCCTGTATCTGCAGTCTCAGATAATTTAAGCTTCACAGCAGATGTATGTTCTGCAAGAAAGCAAGACAGGGAAGCAAGAGAGGGTGGAGGCTTTTGCTTTTAATGCCCAATTGACACAAGAGGGAAGGAGAGATGTGATTCATGAAGACACCCAGCTTGTTCAGAGCAGAGCTTCTTCTTGAAGGCGTCTTTTCCAGCTCCTAGCCTCTGGGAGTCAAGGGCTGGGGTTTGGAGGAGGGAGAAGTTGGGAATGGGAGTCGGGCAGTGTGATAAAGGAGAGGTATCAGGAAGCAGGTCTCTTCAAGGAACTGCTGGAGCCCCATCTCCTGGTGGCTGCATGTAACAGGCCATAGCCTGGTAAGGACTGGAAGTCTTTTCCCCCTTACAGACAATGGTTTTCTCTGAGCAGAAAAGTGGGAGGAGTACCTTCCCTGTCTCAGAAAACCAGAGGCCTGCCTCGCCCAGGCCCTTCACTTTGACATACTCCAGGCCTAGAATAGAACTCTGATTTTATACAGTTACGAGCAAAGGGCCAAAGAAAACAATAGCACCCACCCCACCCCACCCCCACAAGACTCCATGCCCCATCCCTAGGCATTGTCCAACTCCCTGCGGATAGATGGCAGCCAGTTCTACTGATGGACGTCTCCTCAGGCAGCATACTGTGGAGGAAATGGCCACGGAGCACACAGGGGACGGGAAGCTTTGCGTAGACAATGCTCAGGAAAGTTTCTGGTCTCCAGGAAAGACAAACAAACCCCCAAAAAAATATTCCCTACAATTATAAGAGTTGGCAACAGTGATCATGTGTGTCCAGGCTGTGTGGGTGACTGGTGAGCGACATGCAGAAAGGACATTGAGGGGATGGGGGCCGTGCTCTCCCGGAAACGGAGCACTTTCCTCCCTGCTGGCCGCCATGAGGGTTTGTGTGGCCATTCTAGTAGGCAGCGTGTATCCAGTGTTAAGCAGCCCCCAGATTTGAGAAGGACTCAGTGTGGCTGAGGATGGCCTCATGGGGTAGTGGGGCTTGTAGAAGAAGTCATGAGTAGATAGAGGGGGCGAAGTGTGTGATGTGTTGCATGTTGCACTGTTAACCAACAGATTCTCTCAGCTGGTCTGAGGGAGAAACGTGAGCAGTCTCCTTCCAAAAAAAAATATTTACAGTGTGGACACCCACAGAAGGGTCTTTGTGAGTCCTACTTGGCTGACGGCAGTGGGTTTGGGTTGTATTTTCATGCTCAGGAAAAGAGTCTCAGTGGCACCGTGAACTTTTTCAACCAAAGAGTCATTGGTTTGAACCCACCAGGAGCTTCATGGCAGAAAGATGGTGCAGTTTCCATAAAGACTCACAGTTGTGGAAACTCCATAAGGTTGTTCTTGTCCCTTAGAGTCACTGGGAGAGGACCATGGGTTTAGTTTGGGTTGAGTCTCTCACCTCAGGTACGGGTTTCGAAAGGACCTTAAAGAGGATGGTCACAAAGATTAGAAAACCAAAGCATCCCCCTGTCTGTTCCTATGAGGGAAGCAGTGCAACAGGGATCCCGCTAACCCTCAGGCCGCAGCCCTTCAGAGATGCTGTTTAAACACACATCACCTTTGAGGCTGAGCGCCTGGAATGACAACACCAGTTGATGTGGCTCTCTGGGCTCCTGGCTGATCTGCTTCCGGTTTGAGAGATGAGAGCCACAGGGTGGTGCCGTTGAACAGCATAGCACAGTGGCAGGCATTCTGTCCAGTTGTAATGTTCCAAAAAGCCATTAGTGAACACCTGGGCACAGATACTGTATCAGAAACCAGCGAGATTGCCAGTCACTGCCACGTACTATAAACAACTTCTTCCTCCCCTGTGCAAACCACATAGTTTACACAATCACCGGCTCGATTATTTACTGGAAGTGCACTGTATGACCAAGTGCCAAGATGAATGAGGAACCCAGAGACAAGAGAGGTGTGACCTCATCAAGGATTCTTCCCTGTAATTCTCCCTCTTTGGGAGATGGATTGTGGGGAATAATACAGATTTGCTCAACATTCATTCATTTATTCATTCAGTATGCATTTATTGAGAGCCAGCATGTTGTGAATGGAGTCATAGTTGATTTCCCATAAGCATGTGAGAGTTGGACAGTAAATGAGAATAACTGGAGTAAGGGCAGCACGGAGATGGTTGAGTGTGGCTTCTATTAACTCCACAAAGGGAAACAGTCCCCATCAACAACATCCACAGTACCAACCAAAGAGCTACAAGTTCATACATGGTCTTCCAAGCTCCTGCAACCACTTTCACCAATTCTGACTTACTAGTAATCTTACTAGCAACTGGGTGTGAGATTCATTGCAGTCACTATACAAACTTGACAGAACCATAGTCACAGTTGTGGGGTTGATTATAGAAGCCAAAAGGTTATAATTCAGAATAGCGGCAAGGCACAGCAGACAATCAATAACCATAGTTAACAGTGTTTACAGGTGGTGTCAATATACAATAACTCAACAATCCCTCAGTCCTCCCGCAAGCTCGGGTGGAGGTTTCTAGCTGCGGTTCTGTGGAATGGCAATTCCAAATCAGGAACATCCAAACAAACTAGCAGCAGTTACAAAAGAGACCAAAATTACTGTGTTCCTCAGTTCAGACAACTGTTTGTCGGACTCAGTAAACAGCATCATCATCAGTCTCCACATCTTACTCCTACCTCAGTTCGCACTATGCAATTCCTCAGTGCAGATGACTTCTCATTAACGCTCCAGCAAGGTTAGGCTCAGTCAACAAGTCATGTTGTCACTCCCACATTGATCTCTCTTCATTGGCTGAGGCTGTGTTGCTGTTAAGTAGCTCTCGGCCTGGCGCTTACACACCTGTTGATGGTGTAGCCCAACCACGTCAAGCAGAGTTGAGGCAGCTGAATCAGGTTAATGTGCTTACAGGTCAGACAGAGTTGAGGCAGCTAGCTAACAATAGTCTAGGAAAGTCATTTATTTTTTTTATTATTTTTGTGTGCGTGTACCGTCAAATCAGATCTGACTGGTACAGGAGGAGATTATCCCTCCTTCCCTGGCAGAGCATCTGGTGGATTCGAACCGTGCGCCTCTGGGATTGTAGTTGCAGTTCCTTGCCACTAGGCCACCAGAGCTCCCAGGAAAGTCATTTTAAGCAATCGAAAGCCATAGCAGCAAACTCACTACACCACAATAAGGAAGACCAAAAAACAACTGATGCCTCGGATTTTTTTTCTTTTTTTTTTTTTTCTATGCTTGGCTCTATAATCAACACTGTTGGTACCAGCAGCCAGGAAATCAAGAGATGAATTGCATTGGGAAAGTCAGCTGTCAGGGACCTCTCCAGAGAACTGAACAGCAATGACATCAGTCTAGAGACTAAGGTGTGCCTGATCCAGGCCATAATCTTTACAATTGCTTGCTATGCATTAGGGATCTGGATAATGACTAGGGATGATAGAGAGAGAACTGATGCCTTTGAGCTGTGGTGCTGGAGAAGAGTGTTGAATATACAATGGACGGCCAGGAGAACAAACAGGTTTGTCCTAGAGAGGATGAACCCAGACTTCTCCTTGGAGGTAAGGATTCTGAGGCTTCATCTAACATACTTTGGGCATGTTGCAAGGAGGGACCAGTCCTTGGAGAGGGACATCATGCTTGGAAGGGTGGAGGGACGAAGAAAGAGAGGGAGACCACCAATGAGATGGATTGATAGATACAGTGACTGGGGTAATGAGGGTAGGTGTGTCAGAGACAGTGAGCTTGGCACAGGATAGAGCAGGTTTAAGGGCTGTTGTACACAGGGTTGCTATGAGTTGCAAGCAATTTGATGGTACATAACAACAACAACAACATGAGTGGTAAAAAGCCATGTTGCACTCCTAAAGGCTTGCAGTTAAAGGCCACCAGCTGCTCCTCGGCAGAAGGATGGGCAGTCTCCTCCCGTGTGATTAACTGCCTTTGAAAACCCGCTGGAAGGTCAGCTATGGGTCGGTTCTGACTCTACACCACCACCACCAATGAGTATTGAATATACTATGAATTACCAAAAAAACAAATAAATCTGTCTTGGGGAAACACGCAGACAAAATGCTCCTTAGAAGCAAGGATGGTGAGACTTCACAGCACATTCTTTGGATATGTTATCAGGAGGGACCAGTTAACGGACGTCATGCTTTGAAAGGTAAAGGGTCGGTGAAAAAGGTGAAGACCTTCAATGAAATGGACTGACACAGTGGTGCAATGATGGGTTCAAAGACAGCAGAGATTGTGAGGATGGGCAGTGTTGTCCACAGGGTCACTATGATTCAGAGCCAGCTTGATGGCCCCTCACGACTGTTGTGAACATAAGAGTACAAAGGTGACCGTGGCAGGAACAGTCCCTGCCCTCAGGGAACTCACATTCCTATGAGGGATTTTGTTGAGAGTCTTCATTGATTAAAGGCAAACTCAGAGACCTCAGATGACGTAGGAGAACTGCTTCATAGGGTTTCCTCAGAATCTGTAAGGAAGCAGATTGCTATTTTGACCACAATGGAGGGTCTGGGTTTGAACTATCAACCCTTTGTTTAGCAGCCAAATACTAATCAAGGATCTCTGTCATCATCTTATGCAGAACGTTGGCTCCTTGAGAGCAGACCCCTTCTATCCACTGCTATGTTCTTAGTTCCAATCACAGTGCTTGGCACAGAGCAGTGCTCCATAAATATGCAGGAAAAGGAGAAAGGACGCAGGCAGATTATAGAAGGGCTCCCGATGGGCTAGGGAGCTCTGGTGGCCTAGAGGGTAAAGAGTTGGTTGCCAATCCAAAGGCAGATGGTTCTACTGTGTCAGCTGCTCCAAGCATAATGATGGGCAATCTCTAACCACAGAGTTACAGCCTCTGAACACTCACTTGAGGGTCAGCTACAGGTGGGTTCCAACCTGACAATGAGGTTTGATGTTCCTAGAGTGCTGGCCTTGCAGCTGGGAAGAGAGGGTAAGGTGGTTCTGGTGAAGGGACAGCACCTGGGATGTGTTCATGCCCAGAAATTGGAGCAGAGGGTGGAGGTGAGGCCAGGAAGGTGGTGGGAATAACTCCTGACCTTCCTTCCAGCTGGTTCTGATGCTGTAAATCATAACAAAAGAATGCCCATCCTTCTCCTTGAAGCGGCTAGTGGATTTAAACTGCCAACTTTTGTGTTACACTCCATGCCACCAAGGCTCCTTTCTGGAGGGCCTGGGAGCTGGCAGTGGCTTTGGCCTCAGCTTCAGGGAATCATCAAGTGCATTTTCAGTACAGGAAGACCAGGTAGGTTTGCTTGACTGGTGACAGAGGAGAGGGGGACAGGAAAGAAGAAAGGCAGAGGTGATGGAGGGAGGCTACTGGGAAGGGATTCCTTGATTTAGCAGCTTTCGGGTAGTGACAGCAGAGTAGGGAAGCCAGGCATAGTGGGCCACAGGGTCCCTGAACACAGACAGAGCAATAGAGGGAGTGCTGAGAGGATTCCTGGAGGAAGATCCCTGTGTAACTGGGGCCTAGTGGGCTCTGGTGAGTGTCAATCAGCAGAGCTCAGGGGCGGGGTAGGGGCAGTGAGCAGCTCATAGCAGCTAACAGCCCACCAGCCCCTCTCATCTTTGTATTTTTGTGCAGCTGGTAGGGCTGGGCCTGGGAGCCCTTCAGATGGACTTATGCTGGCTGATAAACCAGCTCGGAAGCACCTGCTTAGGCAAGGTCACATCCTCCCCTCCTGTCCCCTTCTCCACACCCCCACCCCAGAGGACCTGCACCGTCACTATCTATCTACCCTGCCCCCACTCTCTCCCCTCGGGATGACCTTGGGTGTTCTCTTCGCCTGCCTGGTGCCTCTTCAAGGTCCAGCAGGCCTCCCAGACACAACTTGGCCCCCACAGTGCTCCCCTGGGGCCCTCCTTGACCCTAGCGTCCTATTATCCCTGTCTTGGAGGAGATGAGCCTGGGGGAAGGGAGGCAGGGCAGCAGAACCTCCTTTTCTATGTGTAGGTCCCTTGTGTAGTATTGCCCTCACTGCCCCCCCCACCCACACACAAGAGAGCACGGGTCTGTCCCAACACAGCAGTCACCCCGTTATGCACCAGAAGGCCTTAGAGAAAGGCACAAACTGAAAACACGGGGCCCACAGGAGTCACCCACCCACTTTATACTAATCCAGAGCTCCTTCCAGCTCGAAAGTCACTTTCTTGGTGGAAAAACCTAAAAAATGCATTATGTATGATTTGGTATCACATTTGATAAATTTAGATTTTTTTTTAAATTTTTTTTTTTTTTCAGGAAAGAAAACTAACCAAGCTTCTCTGGGGAAAAGGAATTCTTTCCCCCTCAACTTGGAGCTATTTCTGGTGCCTTCCTGGCTTTCCCATGTGGAGGGGCCAGGGACCCCAGAGGCGCCCCGCTCTGGGGAGAGTGGGCTCGGTGGGCCCTGGTGCACACACCCCACCAGCCCCACCACGGGATGTCAAATTGATTAACTTCATCATGGTCGTGAGCTCCCTAATGTTTTTCTTGAAATGTCTCAGCTCTAAAACGATCGTGACCCAAGGCAATTTACAGTTACTTCCATTTTTTTAATGAAGTCTGATTTAATAGTCGGAATGGTTAATGGCCTCGTCTGTCACACATAATAAAACAGAACCTAATTGTATTTTAAAAAGGCCTTTTTGGTAGAAGCAGAAGCAACAACTTGATTGCATTGTGAGAGAAGGCTTTGGTGTGTTAACATGGCTTCCCGAGAGTGTCAGACACCTTCCTCCCACCTTGCCATTTCACCCTCCTCCTTCCCTGCTTATTATCCTTCCTTTGGGGGCCATTTCCGTGAAAACCCATGGCCTTCCCAACAGCCCCTCCAGCTCCCTGATCCAGAGCTCCAAGCACTTCACACACTTTCCCATAATTATAGTCCTCCACACCCACCCACAGAAGCAAATGGTCTGACACCCATTTTACAGCTGGGAAAACTGAGGCTGCCTGGCCAAGTGCTCAGAGCCCCAGGGCAGTGAGTCAGCAACTCAAGGAGGCATGGTTGGAAGCCCTAAGGTCTGCACCCCACCCGGCCTTGTGACAGACAGCTGCAGGTGTCCTACGCCCCAGAATCATGGGGTGGGGGCTGTCAATCGCTGAATCCAAACATCTCCCAGGGGAAACTGTGGCAGGAGAACTGATTCACTTGAGGGTCCAGAGGTTGTCCAAAGGGATCTGAAGTTAAATATAATACTATTGCCTCTGTAAAATGCAAAAAGCAACCGGTCCCCCTTACTGGAGAGACCAGCAAACACCACATAAGCTTGGTACCCTCACTGCTCTCTCTAACCTCCTCTGCCATTCAGGGCCCTCCTGGCCTCTGGTGTTCTAGCATTCCCTGCTCAAGCTCTGGGTGAAGTTTGCATATTGGGGAGGCAAGTGGCCCAATGTGGCTTTGTCCTTGGTGAGTGGAAGGGTGTCAAAGAGCACTGGACTTGGTATCAGTTAGCCATGCCTGGGGGTGAGTAATATCCTCTTGAAGGGCCACTTTCTCCATCTGTAAATTCTAAACCTCAGCTCTTCATACCTCATGGGGCCATGGTGAGGCTGACCTGACAAAAAGACTGTAGGAATCTTATAACCAGAAGTGAGGAAAATGCTAGATTCATCTTGAGGTTTTATGCCCTTAGTTCAAGATGGCCACTTGCCCACCCGATGGCCTTGGGCTCAGGTCAGCTGTGTGTCTGCCTTCCGGGGAGATTTGCTGAGGGCAGACAAAGTGGCTAGGCCCGCAGAGCCAGCCTGATTCCTAGGGAAAGAGGCCAAAAGGGGCCTGGCCCTACGGAGACACACTGCAATCTTGAGAGATGAGGCCTGTCTGGACCTACCCCCTCCTCCAGGGCCTCTTTTAACTGTGTACTCAAGATGACGGACTGAGGGGGAGGAATGAATGAGCAAGTGTGCTCCTGTCCCCAGCCTCTGGCCAGAGGGGCTGTTGGCTGGGAGAAGCATCCAGGCTGGATCGCCCACACTTCCCTTGGCCTCAGCTGGGCAGAACGGCCAGGGAGCAAGGACCAGAACTTGCAGAGGGGTTCAATGGAGGGGCAGAGCTGTCTGGGGTGGGGGTCATAAAGATGGGGAGCCTTCCATCCCGCCCCATCTCCAGTGTAGAGACAGAGATAGGTGAGCTTGAGATAGATCTGTTCCAGCCTTTTCATTTTTCAAAATTCCTAGTTTGGGCCTGATTCCCGCTCCATTGCTAGAAAGCCAGTGAGCAGGGCTCAAAGTGTATGGACCGACCATGTAGCGCCTTCATCGCGCAAGCACACAGGCTCTGAAAGAAACAGCTATTCCCACCAGCCTGTGGACGAGCAGAGAATGCTGTGGGGGAAATGGAGACAAAAGCTTCCACAGATTCACCCTTCAATTTGAAAAGAACAAAATAAAAGCTGGTACCTGGGATGGTTCTGGCAGAGGCTCACCTGGAAAGGAAAATGAAAACAAAACCTTTCAGCCGAGTCTCTCTTTGTTGGCAAAAGTTCCAACTGGACCCAGAAACAACAATCTCCTCAGGGACATGAATAACAGACATGCTCATTGGCGGCAGCCGTCCGGAACTAAAGGCATAAACTTCAAGAGAATCTAGCTCACTTTTTATTTGTTGTTGTTGTTATGTGCCATCAAGTTGCCTGCGACTCATAGCGACCCCTGTGTACAACAGCCCTAAACTCTGCTCTGTCCTGTGCCCCGATTACCCCAGTCACTGAATCCATCCACCTCATAGAGGGCCTTCTCCTCCCGTGTTGTCCCTCCACCCTCCCAAGCATAACGTTCTTCTCCAGGGATTGGTCCCTCCTTGCATCTAGAGTGTTATACGTTGTTGGGTCAACTACGACCCATCACAATCCTATGAGCAATGACTGAACCCCTATTATGAGCCAACTTCATCGTCTCTGACACACCTGGCCCCTATTATCAGGCACTGTGTCAATCCATCTCATCCTGAGTCTTCCTCTCCTGCACTGACTCGCTGCCTTTCCAAGCACGGTGACTTTCCCCAAGGACTGGTTCCCCCTGGCAACATGCCCCCCAAAAACGTGAAAAGAAGTTTCAAAATCCTTGCCTCCAAGGAGTTACCTGGTTTCACCCTGTCCAGGACAGACCTGTTTGTTCCCTTGGCAGTCCTTGGTTTGCTTGTTCAATACTCCTCTCAAACACCACAACTCAAAGGCATCAATTCTTCTTCTGTCATCCTTCATGTCTAGCTCTCAGATGCATAGCAAGCAATTGAAAAGACTGTTGGCTAAATCAGATGTACCTTAGTCTCTAGACTGGCATTGTTGCTCTTTAGCACTCTGGAAAGGCCCTTGATAGCAGATTTTCCCAGTGCACCTCTTTTTTATTTATTTTCTGACTGGTGCCAAGAGTGTTGATTGTGGATCTGAGCAAGATTATTAACAATTTCAGTCTTTTCTCCATCTATAATGATGCTGCCGATTGGCCTGATGGTGAGGATTTTTGCTTTCTTGACGTGGAGATGCAGTCCATACTGAAGTCCTTGATCTTCTGCAGCAAACACAAGTCCTCCTCAGTTTTGGTGAGCAAAGTTATGTCATCTGCATAACGCAAGTTGTTGATGAGTCTTCCTCCAGTCCTGATTCTTCTTCATAAAGTCCCCTGAAGCAGTCTGTTCAGCATATAAATTGAAAAGGTATAGAGAATGGCTACATCCTGACATACTCTTTTCTTGATTTTGAACAATACAGTGTCCCCTCACTCTTTGCTCCATTAAATTCACCTTCAATGTCCTTGGTCCACCTTCTCTCCTGTCAAACTCATCTAGCAAACTCCAAATGCTGGCTGAGTTTGAGAGTGAATCTTCTCTGTACTAAGGTAGGTGTCACTGGAGAAAGACTTACTACCAGGCTGTATCAGTCAGAACAGGTCAAGTAAGAAGCAAGCCTCAGCTCTTCGAGGCTAACCACCTCCAGGGTTCATTCCCGCTGTCCACTGCAGGCTGGCTACAACTTTGTTATCCGCTTCTTACTCCAGCAGTTGGGTTTGTGCTGCTGCCTCTGCCTGGGTCACTAACTTGGAGAAAAGAGAAGGTGGTAACTCACACATTATCTCCTGCAAGCTCCTGTTACAATCACTTCCATTGGTATTTCTTTAATCGACAAAACTGATGGGGAACTCAATGTCATTAGGTCAGGGAAGTACAATTTTCCCCTTGAGAGGAATATTTTTGCAAAATCACACAGGTTTAATGTCTCAATAATAAGACACAGCCACCAACCTCACGTGATCTCCTTATGCTTCCCAGTTTTCTGGGCCTGCCTATGCTTCTCAGTTGTCCTATTCATACCCCTCCACTTTCACTCTAACTAATTATGGCTATCCTTATTTCAGGAAATTGAGGCATCTGGCAGGGAACTCCCAAGGTCTTCTCCACCAAGCCTGCTAACGTAGCTCACTTTTGTGCTTACGTCATGCAGTCTCTCTTCTCACTGTGCTTGAACTCCTGTGCTCCAGTCCAAAGGCCCTTCCTTCCCTTGTGTGCTGGATTCTGTCTGTTGTTGTACACTCATGGGCATCACTCTTAGTTCCCTGGCCTGCTCCACTTTACCCTCTCTGCTGGGTCTTTTTTCCTTCTGATCAAGCGCACTGTCTCCTCTCCAAATATGTGATTTCAGGATTTAGTGGCTTGTGTTTTTCTGATGAAACTGTTATTGCTGTTATGTACCATCAAATTGGAACTGATTCATACCTGAAGGTTTTCAGAGGCAGTAAACTGCACAGGATGGGAGGAGAGTGTCCACCTTGTTCCCATAGAGCCATTGATGGATTCGAACTGTTCGCCTTTGGGTTGACAACACAGCTTCTTACCAGTTGATCATGAGTGCTCCATTTCTGATTAAGAGTTGGTTATAATTCTCATTATTACCTCGTATGTAAGGATGACAGGAGAATTGATGCCTTTGAGTTGTGGTGCTAGAGAAGAATATTGAGCATACCTTGGACCACCAGGAGAACAAATAGGTTTGTCTTGGAGAGGGTGAAAGGAAGTTTCTCCCTGGAGACAAGGAGTTTGAAGTTCTGTCTCACATATGTTGGGCACACAGCCAGAAGGGACCAGTCCTTGGAAAAGGACATCAAGCTTGGACAGGTGGAGGGATAGACTTCACATGAGATGGGTTAACATGGTAACTGGGGCAATGGAATTAGGTGTGTTGGAGTCAGTGAGACTGGCTCAGGATAGGGCAGGGTTCAGAGCTGTTGGACATAGGGTTGCTATGAGTTGCATAACAACTCAATAGTACATAGCAACAGCAGTAACAATATGTCTTTTCTCTCTTGTTATTAGGACATTTTTATTCCTTTGTGTTGTGTGTATTTGACAGTAAGTGCTTAGGTATGATTTTCTTTACATTTGTCATGCTCAGAGTACACTCAGATTTCTACATCTGTGGATTCTAATTTTTGAGCAAGTTTGCAAAATTCCAGGTTAATACTTGTTCCGATATTTTTCCTGTCCAATTCTATCTCTTCTCTTTCTGAAATACCAGTTACCTATGCGATACACTTCTTGATGCAGGCCACTGTATTTTCTCCCCCATATTTCTTCCACCGTGTACTTCATTTGGGTGATGACTTGTCTTCATTCAAAGTTAACTTATCCGCCCTTTGGTTATATCCAACCTTCTATCTATCCTATGCATATTGTTGTTGATTGCCATCATGTCAAGCACAACTCCTAGCAACCCTATGAACAAAATCCCTGAAACCTTTCTATAACTTTTGTCATTTCTCAAAGTTCATAGAGTTTCCAGAGGCGTGTTGTTTAGGAAGTGGTTGCCATCCCTGCTTCCAAAATCCTATGTATAGGTTTTTAAATTTCATATATATTCCAGTTCTAGGATTTCCATTTGGTTGCTTCTTTGCCATTTGCTTGGGTGGTGGTGTTTTTTTTAATTCTCATAAAGTAATCCATTTTTCCTATTGAGCCCCTAACACATTTCACAAAGTTGTTTCAAAGTCCTTGTTAATTAATTCCAACATCAAGGTTGTCTGAATGTAAGCTTTTGTTGACTGATTTTTCTTTGACTATGATCATACTTCCCTGTATATTTTCATGTCTGGTAATTTTCTCTTGTATGTTGGACATTGCTATGTGATTTGTTGTAGAGACTCTAGGTTCTGTCGTCGTCTTTTTTTTTTTTTGTCGTTGTCTTCTGAAGAGTATTGTGAGTGGTTCTAGAAATCAGTTATTGTCAGAGCATCTTGATCATGCGATGACTTGGGTTTTGCCTTCTATCCTGGTGAATCTACGTCAGTTTTGTCCTCAATCCTAGAGTGAATTCTTTCTTGATTCTGGAAGATGGTCTTTACTCTTAAGACATGGTCTTTCTGAAACTTAAATGGCACGTCTGGATTCTTACCAAGCCTTTCTAACTTGGAAGAAACTGAACAGCAGTTACAGCTGTTTTGTGCCATTGAGTTAGAACTGGCTCATAGCTGGCCCTTCTGTGGATTTGCAGAAGTTGTAAATCTGTGGGAGGAGAGTATTCCTTTCCCTCCTGGGGAGCTGTTGGTGGATTTGAACCACCTGCCTTTGGATTAGGCAGCACTACTCTCTACCCACGCGTTAATGATTGGTTACCCAATGCGGACAGAGTGGGGTGGAGCTCCCCAATTAAAACAAGCTTGGAAGTAGGAGTGGCACCCACTCCCATAATAGCTTGCCTCTAGAAACCCTATGAACCTGGAGAAAGGATGAAAGACACCCAAGTGCTGAGGACTCTCCTTCATAGGGTCGCCTGTGACTCGATGGTGCTTAACAGCAACAACAACTCTCTACCCACTAGGTCATCAAAGCTCCCTTGAACTGAAGTAGACAGCTGGAATCTCAATTTAACTTTTACAATCTTCCTTTTGCTTTTCCCTGGACACTTTGGAGTTTTGCTCTCCACATGTACATTTAAGGAGTCAACTAAGAATCCGGAAACTCTAGGACTCCTCTTTTATTTTTCTTCCTCAATTTCTAGATTTTTTTCAAAGTTTTAAGGATCAGTGAGTAGCCTCAAGAGTAAAGTTGGATAAATGTGACTCTCACTCAGGTTAGCTCTTTTCTGAGGGTGGCATCTCCTCCAGTTTGTATCCACTTTTAGTCACACTCACATGCCTCAGAAATTCATAATTGTCGTCAACAGAAGAGTCAGATTGATACTCAATCACCAGATGCCAGAGGTGTAATTTTTTTACCATAGATATTAATCTGACGATGCCCAAATGTATATCGACAGCCCCATTATCTCCCTCATCTCCAGACTTGTATATCCAACTGCTTTTGAAATGAGTAATAAGCACCTCAGACTCTACATGAACAAAAATAATCTCTTGATCATTTCTCTCACAAAATTACTCCTCATTTCAGTAAATGCTACCCTTATGCGTCTAATTATTCACAGAACATTTTGGAGACTTCTTTCGCACATCCTTTTTTCTTCATTTTCCACATCCATACTATCAGGAATTTTGTTGTTTCTTTAAAATCTGTACCAGGATGCAATTATACATCTGCATAAAATGTGCGTAGAAGTCAAACAGCAGGGGCAATGTAGGTAGAAGGGTTCATGAAGTAAGATCAGTCGCAAGCATGGATGCTGGGCCCGTGGATGTTTGTTATACTGCTTTCTCTACTTGAAAAGTTTAAAACCGTGTGTGTAACTCACTGGAATGTGGGAGATTCTATATCCCTCCAACCTGAAAACCGCACGAGGCTGAGGTTAAGAAAACTGACAGAGAGATTACACAGCAGGCCAGCCAGTCTAGAGATGAGCGCTGAGGAAGAACAACCCACTCGCACCCCTCCCGAGAGACAAGAGACGACCAGAGAGACATTTAAGTACTCAAGTCTGAGCCAGATCTCCCAGACTCCTCTTCTCCTACTGCTTTAAGCTGGCTTTAGGTCAGAGCTCAAGAACCAGGCAAGGACTCCAATCTTTTAAGAGCTTTGTTGGATGGCATCCAGTGTTGAACCGTGTCTGTCTGAAGCGCTCTTTAAATCTTCTGAGGTTTCCCCACTACTGAGCACTCCTTCCTCCTCTCCGTGCTTGATGATTAAGCGTTTAGAGAGATGACTTCCCCCACCCATCCTCTCCATCATGTACCTGTGATTTGAGTGGAGATTTCATTTTAATTTTACAACAACAAAAACAACAAAGCATGCCTGAGACATACTTGGGTATGGAATGGCATGGATTTGCTGCAGAAAACCTTTTAAAGAGAACATTTGGAATATCATTTAAATGCATGATAAATGTTTACCTTTTTGGACACTCTTCCAGTAGTGTAGTAGGTTAAGTGTTGCGCTGCTAACTGAAAGATTAGCAGTTCAAGCCGACCAGCTGTTTCATGATGGGAAAATAAGGCAGTCTCCCCTTGTTAAGATTTACACCCTTGGAAGCCTGGTGAATGGCCACCGTGAATTGAAATGGACTCCAGGGCAGTGGATATGATTTCGGCTGTGTGTCTTAAAGAGGGCTGAGGTGGTGGTGGTGGTTGTTGTGTGCTGTTGAGTCAGAACTGACCCATAGCTGACCCTCCAGTGGGTTGTCAGGGGTCACGAATTGTACAGGACAAGATTGCCCATCCTTCTCCCAAGGAGCAGCTGGGGGATTCAGTGTTATTGTTAGTTGCCATCAGATTGTCTCTGATTCAGAGTAGCCCAATGCGGAGCAAAACACAGCCCAGACCTGTGCCATCTTCAAAAGGACTTGCTGTGCACAGACCATTCGTTTAATGCAGCTTGTTGAGGGTCTTCCTCTTGTACATGGACCCAGTACTTTATCAAACAAGCTGGCCTTCTCTAGGGATTGGTCCCTCCGTAGCGTGCCCCAAGTATGTAAGATGAAGTCTAAGGATAGAAAAAAATGGCTGAGGAGGTCTATGAGAGGTTAGTAATTATGTCGTTGAAGCACGTGCCTCTCCAGACATGAAGTCAGGAGGCCTCTACCTTCCACCCAGCCTAGACCACTGATGTGAACACACTCCGAGGAGACACGGACATCCACACCACCCAGGCACACAGTGTGAAAGGCTTCTCCCAAGAAGCAGCTCAATTGACCAAGCAAATGTCAGAAGGTAGGTATCTGAAAACAAAGGGCCTTCAGCCCAATCATTTCCCTGTTTCAGAATCTCCTGGGCTTTTCCCTTGTCGTTTTCTTTCTCAAGCTTGCCATCCCTGCTCTGCCTGTGCTCAGGCCAGTTTCTCCAAATCTCCCTGGGCTCTGTGTTCCCTGCTCACTTTGTTGTTTTTGTGAGCTGCTGTCAAGAGGGCACCTGACTCCAGGTGAGTCAATGCACGACGGAATGAAGTGTTGCCATGTCCTGCACGGTCCCCATGGTCAGGCACAGACCACGGTCTGGAAGGGGTTCACTGCTGATATTCAGAAGCAGATGGCCATTTCTTCCTTCTTAGTCCATCTCAGTCTGGAAACTCCACTGGACCTTACTCATCGCTATTGCAATGTACAAGCCTCTGTACGGGCTTGTGACAGATAAACGACTTAGCTGAGAATTGAACATGGCTCTCCTACATGCAAAGCCAGAATTCTACCCCAGAACCACGATTGCCCTCACTCTGCCCATCATGATCCAGCCCAACAGCTTCCTGTTGGAACCCTGAAGTACCAGGATCTTGTGATTCTACGCTTATTTACCGTCTTCTTTGGCCTGTGGCAGCACTGACAAAACCCTCCCAAACAGGACATTTCTTTTTCCCATAGAACCCACAGTGCCAGGCACAAAGTCATTGTTTAGAAAGGCTGCCTGACCACCCAGCCTATCTGATTTAGAACTGAAAATCAAACCGCTCCACACCTTAGTTGAGCAGTAACGGCGGATGGCTGAAATTTCACGCCCTTGTACCATCTTCTGGATTCAGTACCATCTTCTTTGCACTGTAGGAGGCAAATCCTGGTGAGTTCATGCAAAAATAACTTTGATGCCCATCCTGTCCTCTTAAGACAGTAATTATTTACTTAGAGTCCCTCCATCCTCCTCCTCCATCTTCCTCCTCTTCCTCCTCCTTCTTCTTCTTCTCTTCCTTGTCCTCCTCCTCCTCTTCTTTTTCTTCCCTCTCTCTCATGCTTTAATTGTGGTTTGGGTAAAGGTTTATAGAGCACTTTAGCTTTCCATTGCACAAGTTCTATGCATTGTGTTTTGTGACGTCAATTGCAATTCCCTCAATGTAACAGCACTCTTGACACTTCTTCTCTGGGCTCCCCATATCCATCTGTTCTTCTTTCCTGTCCCTTCTTGCCTTTACCAGATCTAGACAGATTTCACATCTGTGGTTCACAGGTTCGCTATGGCTCATACTCGATGGCTTCTAACAACAACCACTACCTGCACTCTGAGCTTTCTCGTGGGACAGAGGCTGCCCTTTTGGTCTCTGATGGCCAATAGTTCTGAGGAGTATGTTGTGTACCATGGAGGTGGAATTGAACCAAAGCTGACCCTCCGGCAGGTTAATCGCACGGGAGGAGATTGCCCATCTTTCGCCCACGGAACAGCTGGTAGGTAGATTCTAACCATGTACCTTCTGGATTGCAGCGCAGCTTCTTAGCACTAGGCCACCAGAGTTAACTTCATGGACTTCTCTATTTGGTTGTAAGGTGACATCCAGGGGTGTGTTCATTACTAACTTTGAAGGAAGTCTAACGACCAGGTCCAGGTGTTGTTGTTATTGAAGATGCAATCAAGTTAAACACAGTTTATAGCAACCTTGTGAACAATGGATCTGAACCCTGTCCTCTCCTGCACCGCTTCCATCATCCCTGATATACTTGAGCCCATTGCTGCAGTCACTGTGTCACTCCATCTTGTCTGAGCATCTTCCTGTCCTTTGCTGACCTTCCACCTTTCCAAGCATGAAGTCCTTTACAAAGAATAGCTTCTCTCCTAGCTGCATGCCAGAGTATGTGAGACTCCGTCATCCTTGCCTCTAATGGGCACTCTGGCTGCACCATCCCCAAGATTTATCTCTTCTTTTGGCAGTACATGGCATGTTCAGCCTTATTCTCCAACACCACAACTCAAGACATCAATTCTTCTGTCATCCTTATTCATTGTCTACCTCTAAGATGAAATATGAGTATGGGGAACCCAAAGAGGAAGTGTAAAAAGTGCTGGTACATTGAGGGAATTAACATCACAAAACAAGAAACATGTAAATTGTTCGATGGAATGTTAATGTGCTCTATAAACTTTCACCCAAACCACAATTAAAAAGAGAGAGAGAGACTCTATAATTACTGTCTTTAGAATATAGGTCAGGCATCAAAGTTATTTTTGCATGAACTCACCAGGATTTGCATCCTACAGTGTAAAGACGACTGAAAAGGCCAAGACCTGAATCAGGTACACCTTAGTCCTTATCCTGACATCATTGCTCTTCAGTACCACAGCAGAATTTTCCAAGACCAACACTTCTTTTCTTTCCATTTTTTGACTTCCAGTACAAGGGTGTTGACTGTGGATTCAAGTAAGAAGGAATCGTTGACAATTTCTTTTTTCATTTATCATGATGCTGCCTATCAGCCCAGTGGTGAGGATGATTTGAGGATCCCACTACTCTCTGTCAAACCAATAAGTGATGTTATTGTTTTGAATTTTGTTTGATATTTTCCTCTCACTCTTCGAACGTTAGAGGATCTCTCTTATGGATATATGAAGGGAGCTTGCATATTTGGAAGAAGAAATACCACTCCCCTTCCTCAGGGATACATGTCATGACTTGGAACCATAGTGTAGTGTGTAATCGTACAGCTGCAACGTGGACCAGCGGCTGGTCCCTAGTCCCCAGAACATGCAGTTAAAGTGAGAGCTCAGTGCTGCTCCCTTTGTCTCCAGCGACAGAGTGAGCCTCACAGAGGTTATGCCCTCCCAAACAGAAAGACCAGCACTGCTTCCATGGAAGCTAACGACACTCACAGCAGTGCTCCAGTGCTCTTAAGATGACTTCAGTTCTCTGAGCTACATCGGGTGACTTCACAGCCCTACTTCCCCCAGCTCCCCGGAACCATCTCAAGGATTGTCAAAGTCTCTGATCACAACACAGCACAGTAAACGAGAGTCGAGAGTCACTGAGCAAGATGGGACCCTCTGAAAGGCAAAGGGGGGATGAGAGGAGAAGGGAAGCATCCTAGGCATTTAAAGAAAAACAACTTAAAAATTAATGAAGTAAAAAAAAATATTTAATGAGCTCGTGGGAAAAGAAGGCATCACAAGAGAATCAATCAGGCTTGGTCTTCTGAGCACCTGTCAGTCGATCAGGAAGCATTTACTGGGTAGCCACTACCGAGAAGGCATTGCTGGAAATACTGAAGGGGATTCAATGGCACAGGGATAGTATATATGTATAACACAGAAATACTTGGGGCGGGGGTACCACAACGAGCCTCTAGCCTCAAGGAGTGTATAAGGGGTGGTTTTGGTGGTGGTAGTGATGGTGGTGTGCACTGTCGAGTTGGAACCTGTACCTGACCCCCTCAGTGGGTTTTCCAAGAGACAGTAAATCACACAGGTGGAGACTGCTCATCGTTCTCCTGCCGTAGGTGAGATGTCATTAATCAGTTCCAAGCCAGTTCATTTGAAGGCCTCCGCTAGGGAGTAACCATTTGTAGCACCAAACTTGTCAAGATTTCTTTCAAAGGCGTCCCTGTTGCCATCTCCCCAGCGCCCTCCAGCTGAGTTCCCACATGTGCCCCTCATGAACATCTAACTCAGAAGCCAGGAGCAAAGGCTGCAAGGGCTTCCAGGCTAGCTAGGAGTTCACGAGTTAGCAAGGAAGTGGGATGTGCATGGGTCTCTCTATGAGAAATGCTCTCCTCAGTTTGCACAAATTGCAAAGGAAGTACTGTGACGGTGCAGCCAAGTTCAAGGAGAATGGGTAGAGGCGACACCTCCGTTGAGCACTGAGGAGCTAAGAGTGTTTGATCAAGCTGTCAAGAAGGGCATTTAAGGTTCTGGGCCCAGAATAGGCAAAGGCACAGAACCCAGAAATAGCAATGAACAGAAGTCTGGGGACAAGAGTGTCAGTGCTGGTAAAAATGTTAGTGATATTAAAGATTTCACTTTCCTCAGGCATGTACACCACCATTGTCTTTGCAATCAAGTCAGCCACAAAGCTGATAGTACCTGGAAAGGAGAGGTCATATGCTCCAGCCACCAAACGTGGCTCTGCTGTGACCTCAGCATCTTTCTCATTTTGGGCATATTTATTTACAAAGACGACAGTCTCAAAAGTGGACTTTTCTTGGTGAGAGTGAAAGGGAGTTCTAAATTCGAATCTCTTATCAAAGATAAAATGTGGACAGCTGAGCACAGAGTTTTTGCTCTAAGAGAGAACCTGGGATATGTCAGAGCAGTCCATTTGCAAGGAGTATGTGAAAAGGCTTCTAAAACACGAAGGGCAAAAGGCCTCTCTCTCAAGATGAAGCTTCAAGTTTGCGGGGGACAAAGGTGCAGCAGACAGTGTTAAGTATTGAATGGTATCACCCCAAAATATGTTCTGAGATCCTAACTTCTGTACTAGTAAACAGTGGGCTCGGGGGCTCAGTGGTAAGGAATCACACTTCCAAGGCAAAGGTATGTTGTTTGAATCCACCAGCTGCTCCATGGAAGAAAGACAGGCAATCAACTCCCGTCTGATTAACTACCTCTGAAAACCTTCTGGAGATTCAGCTCTGGGTCTGTTCTGGCTCCACAGTACACACTAACTTAATCGCACAAGGGGGCTCTGGGGGGTTTGTTGCTAAGTACAATCAAGTCAGAATCGACCCATAGCTGACTCTCCAGCGAGTTTTCATCGGCAGTAAATCACATGTGAGGAGTCGACCCATCTTTCCCCTGCAGAGCAGCTGATGGATTCGAACCATGTGCCTTGAATTGGTAGTGCAACTCCTTGCCACTAAGCCATCAGCACTCCCTGGTGACAGCAACAACAGTAGGCATATAACTGGTTTTAAAGGCAGGGATTTTTTGTTGTTATGTTAATGAGTTAATGAGGATAGATCTAAACATAATCATTTCTGTGTTATTTTAAAAAGCAGAATAAACACAAAGATACACTCTGGGGGAAAACATAGACCAACAACTACCAAATGCTATCAATGGTCACATCAGACCCAGAAACTGCAAAGGGGCTCACAGAAGAAGGCAGGGTGGCCATTACTTTGGTTTAGACTGACCGCCTCCTTCTTCATAAACTTCCCCACTTGTGGTATTTGTTACATCAGCACCGAGGCACCAGCAGAGGCAGAAATTGCAGGATTGGTAAAGAGAGAGTTTTTGAGCACCAGGGTTCACAGACTTGGCCATCCAGAGAAGTCACTCAGAGTCTCCTTGTGATGCAAAAGCCTCCAGATAAGGAATGCAACATCACCAGAGAAGTTTCCCAAAGCTCGAACACGATGTTCAGGACATCTCAATGCTTCCACACGTGGCTGCTGTCTCCACGTCTGGGCAAGATGTGGGAAAGCAGGCACAGGAACATTCTAAAGTTGCAAAGTGGAGGCTGTGAGAGGCAGTCTTTGATATCAGAGGTTATGACAGAGTTGTGATCACTAGGAGGACATGGCATCAAGTGAAGAAAAGTCAGGGAAATAAACAAAGCCGGCAGCCGGTTGGTGGGATCACTAGCATCCAGACTGTCCAAGAAATACAGCCCTGGAGAACCTGCATCCTCTGTTCCTCGGGGTTGACATAGACTTCACCCACCACATGCCATTTTGAGGAGGAAAAGAGGAAAGGATTTTATTTTAAAAAGCTGTTCATTTAGCCCAGAGGCAGTTTTAAAACCCAGACAGTCTTCTGCATCAAGAGAACGAGTTATCTTTGACAGGCAAATTCAAGGTCATCTCCTTCTTCCCACACCCTCCTAAAGCCAGATGGGGCTCGTGAGAAATTTTAAATTAATGATATGAAGTGAAGAAAGTGTGGTTTTCATTGTCGTGGTCTGAAGCTGTGATGTGTGGGAGACAGGCAAGGCGAGATTACTGCAGGAGGAGGTCTGTGCAACAGGGGACTTAGCGACAGGAGGGGGTTAAGCCCCCTGGCCATCACGGACCATCACTGCCCATCACTTCGGGTCAATAAAAAATGCAGGCTTCCCTGTTGCAACACTCCACCTGCTAAATCAGGATTCATCACTGAAAACCACCTAAGTGCTGACACAAGAATCAGCCTTGGGTAGGACATAACCTCCTCGAGTCTGATGTACAGAACAATCCGCGAGTTCAAGTGCGACAGATGGACAGACTGCAGGATCAGAAGGCATGGAAGAGAGAACCCACGTGGCCAGTGTCAACTGGCCCTGAAACACTTGTCTGGGAATAGCAGAGAGGGTAAGTAATCGTGAGGGTCACATGTTTTCCTCCAAAAAGCCACTGGAGGATTAGCTGAAGCAGTTCTAACTAAACGGGCAACACGTTTAAGAGGTTTTTTAAAGGATAAAAATACTGAGGACTCTTTCCTCAGGGAGGACAGTGGAAATGAGGTAGCTGGGGACTTCTTTCCCCTCCCCCCGCCCCACTGTGTTGCTCTTAGGTGCCATTAAGTATGACTCGTAAACAACGCCATGAACAACAGGTCTGAACCCTGTCCTTCCCTGTGCCATCCTCATCATCTCACATATTTGAGCCCATTTTTGCAGTTGTTATTGTTAGGTGTCATCAGGTTGACTGCCCATTGCTGTAGTCACTGTGTCAATCAATCTCATTGAGAGTCTTCCTCTCTTTCTCCTTCCTTACATAATGTCCCTTCCAAGGAACAGTCTCTCCTGTAACATGTCCAGTATCTGTGAGATGAAGATTCATCATCCTTGCCTCCAAGGAGCACTCCGGCTGGACTTTTCCCAAGACGTATCTGTTCGTAGTGTTCTTCTCCAACACCACAACTCAACAGACTAATTCTTCTGTCATCCTTAATCATTGTCCAGTTCTTAGATGCAAAAAAGTGATTCAAAAGACCATGGCTTGAATCAGGCACACCTTAGTCTCCAAACCAACATCATTGCTCCTCACTATTTTAAAAAGGTCCCTGACATGGGACTTGCCCAATGCAATATGTCCCCTGATCTCCTGACTGCTGGTACCACTGCTGTAGACTCTGGTTGAGGGCATTCCTCTCTTTCAACCCATCTGTTTGAGAGTCTTTCTCTGACCCTACACCTCCTTACTGTATGTACTAATTAGAAATATTTACTTTTACCAAAAATGGTTCTTTTGTAATGCTGTTGTGTACTCTCAAGTCGAAACCAATTAATAACTGACCCTGTCGAGGGTTATCAGAGGCAGTAAATCACATGGGAGAGCAGCTGGTAGATTTGAACCACAAGCCTTTAGGTTGGCCGCACAACTCCTTAACGTTAAGCCATGAGAGCTCCCTTCTTTGTAATAGTGGTGCTTGGGAGTGAGGGGATCGTTACAATCAGCGTGAAAAGCATCTCTCTCTCTCTCCTTTTTATTAAGAAGCAAGCAAACATTTTTGGAAGCTATGAATCTCATGGGAAGAGACTATTCATGTTTCTCCCTCAGAATCACTGATGGATTTGAACTTACAGAGAGAAGCTACTGGAATACCCCACCACAGCTCCCTCTCGAAAAGAACACTTTTGAGTAATGTAAGTTCAAAACCAAGATCCTCCTTGGCCTAAGGACAGCTTAAATGGTTTATCAAAGAAATGAGAAATTTGACAGCGCAGGAGAGGAAGGCCCTCTATGAGGTGGATTGATTCAGTGATTGGGATAATTGGGATGGGAGTGTCAGAGACAGTGCGATTGGCACAGGACAGAGCGGAGTTTAGGGCTGTTGTACATAGGGTCGCTATGAGTCGCAGGTGACTCGACGGTACATAACAACAACAACAATACTTTTAACTGACTAACTTGGCATGTTTAATACTAAGTTCAATATACTTTCTGTGTTCAACACTACAAGCCAGCTGATCAGTAAACTCCGTGGTTCCCCTGTACACTTTATTTTGGGATGCTTGCAACAGACAAGACAAATGAATGTTTGGTTCCAAATAGCAAGCCAAATTTATGAAATTTGGGGGCCCTTTAGAGTAGTGAGAGAAGATCTTCACCCTGAAACCCACAGCGTCCCTTTTCAGCAGGAAGTAGCTAAGAGAATACGCCATCCCCTTTTCCTTATGACTCAGGGTGAAGTCTCTCTCAGGGAGGAGTGATAGGGAATGGCAAAGGACACACTGACAAAGAAGATTAATCAGAACTGGCTTTGACAAGCACTGTGGCATTTGGACAAGAACAAACTGGGAGGAGGGTAGAGAGAATAGTGCAACAATGAATGAATGGAAACCCAAAATCTC
The DNA here is from genome assembly GCF_000299155.1 of Elephantulus edwardii. Lineage (NCBI taxonomy): Eukaryota > Metazoa > Chordata > Mammalia > Macroscelidea > Macroscelididae > Elephantulus > Elephantulus edwardii. The sequence continues at coordinate 1,523,178 of NW_006399853.1, forward strand.
TGTAAATGTTTATGAAAATTAATAAAATATAATTATAGAAAAAAAAGGAAAGTCATATCTAAAATGTTGGTATTTAATACCTAACGCCACATTTTATGTAGATTAATGCTGATCTTTTGTGATCCTTACGGTGAGTGACACAGGTAGCCTAGTGGACAGAGAGTTGCTTTGCAAACCAAAGGCAGGCGGTTCAAATCTTTCCTCGTGAGAAATGTGGGCAAACTCTTCCCATGGGATGTATAGCCTTTGAAAATCTGATGGAAGGTCAGCTCTGAGTAGATTAAGAGTTATTTTAAGGAGAATAGAAAAAAAATTACACTATTATGACCTGTTCAGGGTGGCTTGCAGAAGGGCTTTAATATACTTTAGAGTGTCTTCTTATAATTTCTGACAGCTTTCCCCAACTGAATGCTTGTTAGAGTCAAACAGTCCCTGTCAAATGGCTATTCTGTTGGATGTTTATTCCAAATAAATCAAGAGAAAAACGGGCAATCCTCTGTCCTCCTGGGGCTTACAGACTCGGACACCCAAAGCAGGGTCAGCAATGAGTCAGTTCCCACTCAATGGTAATGGTAATGGGATATGATCCAAAGTAAACGATCAGGAAAGAAATAATATATCCAACTGGGGAAGGCTTTTTTGGTGTTGGAATCGAGGTGACTTATGGTTGCATTTATATTCATATGCACGTGCACACACAAACATACATGGTATTTTTTAATGGTTTACCCAAGAATGTGAAATTTCTAACAGGAGTCCTAGTGATAGAGGCTATAGCATACGTGCTGCTATAGTCTCTAAAAGGCCATGTGTCTCTGGGGGTTCAAATCCACCAGTGGCTCCTTGGGAGAATAATGAGCATTCTCTTCCCATTGAATAACGTTTTTCCCCATTGAGTAATGGTCCTGAGTGTGTCAGATGATGAAGATGGCACAGGATAGGACAGGGTTCAGATCTGTTCTTCATGGAGTCACTATGAGTTGTACTCGGCTTGGTGGCACCAAAAAACCACCACCTTCCATTAAGAGTCAGAACCTCCCATTTTTATGAAGACGGCGCCAAAAGCAAAGAAGGAAGCCACTGCCCTTCCCAAAGCTGAAGCCAAAGCAAAAGTGTTAAAGGCCAAGAAGGCGTCCTGAAGGGCAGCCACAGCCACATACACAAAATATCACCTCCATGTCACCCACCTTCCAGTGGCCTAAGACGCGGAGACTCAGAAGGCAGCCCAAAGACCCCCAGAAGACTGCTCCCCAGGAAAGCAAAGCTTGACCACTATGCCATCATCAAGTTTCCCCTAACCACAGAGTCAGCCATGAAGACAACAGAAGATAACACCACACTTGTGTTCACTGTGGATGTCAAAGCCAACAAGCACCAAATCAGACAGGCTGTGAAGCAGCTCTATGACACTGATGTGGCCAAGGTCAACACCTTGATTAGGTCTGATGGAGAGAAGAAGGCCTCTGTTCCACTTGCTCCTGATTGTGAGGCTTTGGATGCTGCCAACAAAATCGGGATCATCTAAACTGGGTCCAGCTGGCTGACTCCAAATATAAAGTTTTCTCATCAAAAAGAAATAGATATTTAGAACATTAGAAATTTGGAGGGTCACTAAGAATAGGCATAAACTCTATAGCAGCAAGCGTTGAAATTTTTAAATTTTTTTAAAAATTTATTATTAATTTCAATGAAAATTTACAGAGATTTTGGATTTCCATTCATTCATTTTTGCACTTTTCTCCCCTCCCAACCCTCCCCCCTAGTACACTACCCTCTTGGAAAAGTAAAAGAAAAATTCTTTCATTGTTCTACAAACCCTCCCCCAGGTCCACTCCACTATGCAGCCTTCGCTCTGGACTCCTCATGACAAAAAATACCTAATCACATATCCCTTTTAAACAGTTTTCTCCCTCATCTGTTTCAATGCAGTTTACATTATTGAACCCATCTTTCTCAGTATCCCCCCAACCCCGATGTTAGTCCTGTTTTACAACAGTGGCACCATGCAGTATTTGTCCTTTTGCGACTGAGGTACTTCACTCAGCATAATGTCCTCCAGAGTCACCCATTTTGAATAATATTGCATGAGTTCCTTGTGTTTCAATGCAGCATAGTATTCCATTGTATGAATATACCACAGCTTCTTGATCCATTCATTTGTTGATGGGCACTTAGGTTGTTTCCAACTCCTTGCTATTGTGAACAAAGCCGCGATAAACATGGATGTGCATATATCTGCTTAGATGTCAGTTATGGTCTCTTTGGGGTATATTCCCAGCAGCAAAATTGCTGGGTCAAATGGTATCTCTATTTGCAACTTTTGGAGAAAGCGTCATACCGCCTTCCACAGTGGTTGCGCCATTGTACACTTCCACCAACAGTGAATAAGGGCTCCAGTTTCTCCACAACCTCACCAGCATTTGTTGCTTGCTGTTCTGTTAAATTTTGCTATTCTGACTGGGGTGAGATGATATCTCATAGTCGTTTTAAGCGCTGAAATTTAAGAACAAGAAAAGGGGTGTGGGGATGCGGTGTGTATACTTTAAAAATATCATCCACAAGGCTGCCAATGTATGACTACCAGATACTGTTGTATATTTCTGCTGTGATTATCAAAAATGGTTGTATGATCATCAAAGATGGTGTCAGGCTTTAAAGTTAGACTCAGAGTTCAGAAGTTCATTGCTGGTCAGGCAGTAAGGAACAGCAGCAATGATGTCACTAAAGAGTAACTAACACATTCCTTTGGTTTTAACTCACCTGCACAGTATGTATATATATATAGACTTAAGGTTATTGCTCTTTGAACTAAAACCACTTTGAACCATATAGGTCACTCTATTGGGTCAACCTGGGAGCTTGCCAGTTTCTCTCTTCCATTCCTTTCTGACCACAACCACTTCTCAAACACAAGGCGCTGGCATGGTAGAAGGGTTGTGTTTTACGTCCTGATGGAGGACTTGGCCACATGAGCATGAGGCATGCAGACCTGCAGAGCTTTCGTGGGACCAGGCTTGGGTGTCGCTGCCCTCTGCCATCTGACTGAAAACATGCACAGGCTAGTCTGATGGAGGATGGGAGACTTGTGGAAAGGGCTGAGTGGCTCCAGTGGAGGCCAACTCCCAGGCGTGAGCAAGCCAGCCGTCTTGAACTGCCCAGAGATGCCCAGCTTAAATTGCTGAGCTGTAAGCTCATAAAACAAATGAGTGTTTACTGTTGTCCGCCAATGAGGCCTGCGGTTGCCATGCGTCACTTCTGAGGCAACAGATGATTTCTACAACAGATTGGAGCTTCTGTTATCCCTCTGGAAGTTTTTTCTGAGAGAGATTTGGGAGGAAAGACCTTTCCTGTTAGTTCTCTTGATCGTCTGTAGACTATACACTCATCTAACGCTGAGCGATCAGTCTGTGCGGAGTGCTCTTGAGTGTTTCTATTTCATCATCATGAAAAGTAACTTGCCCATTATGAGCATGAGAAACTCAAAGCAGACTGAGTTAAACGACTTATCTGAGGTCGCATAAATTGGCAGTGAGGACTCAAATCCAAGATCGCTAGAAGTCAAGTTGCATTTTTAATTATATCAGAAATTATAACCAAGGCAGGATTAAAAGAAGCAGAATGCTATTCTGCTCAAAGCCATTCAAGACAGAAAAAACCTTGCTTGGAAGATTTTTTTAAATTCCATTATTGAAGATAACTGAAGCTATTTGACCGTTTCTGGACTATTTTCTTTAAGCATCCCGTTCTTACTGTCCTTGGTTAAATAACCTTTAAGCTATTGCTGTTCCTGGTTGAGAAAAAGCCAGATAATAAATCACAGCTTCTCCACATGCCTGTTCTTTCTCTCCAGCCAGTGATTATGCAAATGCTAAGTCTGAAGATGAGTTGCTCCTTGGTGGCTAAACTGATTAGAAAGAGCACACTCTTCAAATTCTAATATAAACATGGAGGAAGAGTGGGACGCAAATAAGATGCTCCCCTTTCCAAATAAATCCATGAAACGGCCTGAGTTTGCAAAAGCCAAACCCAGTAACTTCCTTTGAGTCAATTCCAACTCACTGTGACCTTCCATCAGGTTTCAAGGCTGTGAATTTTAATGGGAAGAGACTTATCTTTGTCCCACTGAACTTTGGCGACAACAGGTTGAACTAGCCAATCATTTCATCTTACTTGGATCCATATTTAATGTGCTTGGTACCAGTAGTCAAGAGACTAGGAAACATATTGCACTGGCAAAGTCTGCTGTCAGGGATCTCTCTGACTTACTGAGGAGCAATGATGTCAGTTTAAAGACTAAGAAGCACCTGAGTTAGGCCATGGTCTTTTCAATCACTTGCTATGGACAGAAAGCGATGCTACCAAGTTAAAGGTGGGTGACTTTAAATCCGCTGCCCTCGGGCCTGTCTTTTATTTTGTTCAGACTTTCCTCTAGGTCCTATAGCTCTGGTGTGTCCACTTGCCGTACAGTGGTCACTTTTGGTTGCTCTGAGGCTGAACACTGTGACACTGATGGGTCAAATGTGTTAATGGCTGGCTACCCAATGCGGACAGAGTGGGGTGGAGCTCCCCGATGAAAACAAGCCTGGAAGGAGGAGTGGCATCCACTGCCATAATAGCTTGCCTCCAGAAACCCTATGAACCTGGAGAGAGGATGAAAGGCACCCAAGTGTTGAGGCACTTAACAACAATGGCAAGAAGCTGCACTGCAATCCTGAAGGGATGTGGTCTGAATTCACCAGCTGCTCTATGGGAGAAGGATAGGCAATCTCCTCCCATGCGATTAACTGCCTCTGAAAACCCACCCAACGGTCAGCTATGGGTCAGTTCCAACTCAACTCTACACAACAGCAATGCCTCTAAAGGCTAAAGACGACAGAAGGGTCGATGCCTTTGAGTTGTGATGTTGGACAGTCACGGGTTACCAAAAGGCCATACAGTATTTCTTAGAAAAAACGCAGCCCAAATGCTCCTTGTGGGCAAGGGTGGGGAAGCTTTGTCTCACATCCTTGGGGTATACTGTCAGGAGGAACTATTTCCTGGAAAGGAACATCATGCTTATAAAAGTGGGGGGCTAGCAAAAGAAAGGAAGACCCTCAACAGACAGAGTGACAGTGACTGAAGCAGTGGGCTCAAGTGTGTCAAGGACGGTAAGGATGGAACTGGACAGGCCAGGTTCCGACTGATTGATCTGTTGTTCACAGGGTCACTATTTGTCATACTCGAATGGACGGCACCTAACAATAATTCTGTTACAGATGAAAGCATTTCATTATCTCTAGAAAATTCAGTTCCTTTGAAAATGTGTGCTTGACTAAGTACATTTTTAAAACATGGCGCTACCACATGCTATTATTATTCTTCAAGATCTTGGTTTAAAAGTTGGAACCAAGTAGCTTGTGGTTCTTGGGTAAAACAAAGCCATTAATCTGTTTTTTCAATAGAACATGGCAACCTAGACATTCCTACAAAATTCTTTGATTCCAGATGTTAAGCTAGTTAAGCTAGCTTGCTTAAATCAGTATTTTCCCACAGCAGCTCAGACAGTAGAACTGCCAATATTCACTTCAAGTGGGTCATCTGTATAAAAATCTTATTTACATTGCACATGTATTTAAATTGGTGTGATCAAATACTGCCAACATGGTTCAACTCCAAAACGGTCTAAGATTTTAAATCAAGTTTGTCTCCAACTTAATCTCAAGATGTTATGTGCTTTCGAGACAGAACCTGCTCACAGATGACCCCCTGGTGGCTTTTCAGAGGCAATAAATTGCACTTGAGAAACTACCTAACATTCTCGCCTGGAGCAGCTGGCCGATTCAAACTATGTGCCTTTGGGTTGGCAGCACAACTCTTTACCCACAAGGCCACTAGAGCTCCCTAATTTCAAGACAGGTGGTCTCAAGTGTGATTCTTAAGAATTCTTTTTTTTTTTAAAGATCATCACTTAAGATATATAATTCTAAAATAATATTAAAATGTTACATAAACAGAGTTCTCAATGTTAACAATTAAGGGAGCAAATCCAGCTGCACTTAAACCCAGACAGACTGCTGTTGTACACGCGACCATTATCCTTGCTTCCCACAAACGCGGAGCCCCGCTCTCAGGTGGCCTGATATTGTCACAGCTTTTGTCCAAGACTGCCTGCTTATTACTATAATCGCACTGTAGATTGTGAAGCCCAAGGGTTATGGGCATGACTTTGACATTGACATTAGATGCGTGCTCCCGCGATACCTACCAGTGTTGTAATCGGGCAACCCACACACAGCACTGTAGAACCGCAGTGTATTGGACTCTCACAAACCAAACTTCTGACCATCTTATTGTGACGAGTGTCTCAAGTTCTCTCCAATCTATCCTTGAATCCTGACCTTCAAGTGTCTCATCCACGCTTTCCAAACCGCATTATTCATATGCTTCACCTCCTTCCCCTGTGATCCCATTTTCCTCTATATTTTGTTCTAAGAACAATTTACTAATGTTAGCACCAAATCACATTTTAAAAGGTGCTGAGGTGGCTAACAAAACTACTGAAGACATAAAATGTGGCAAAGCGGTCACAAACTCTTATTCTGTAACTAGTAACAAAGTCAGGTAGTGTAAACAAGATCTTCACTTTTAGTTCTTGGCTTGAATAGAGGATGCTCCCTGTAAGGGAGCTCTGGTAGACTAATGCTAAGCAGTAGCACTGCAATCCCAAAGGTACATAGTTTGAATCCACCAGCTGCTCCACGGGAGAAGGATGGACAATCTCCATCTGCATGACATCCTGCTTCTGAAAACTCATTGGCAGGTCAGCCAAGTTGGCTCTGACTCAATGGCCCACCTTACCTGGAATTCTGACTCCATGTTGCTGTCACCTATCAACGTGGCTGATTTTTTTTAAATGCTATTACAAGCAAGAGCCCATGGTGATGAAGGAAGAAGTTCAAGCTGCTTTGAAGTAAATAGCAAAAAATAAGGCCCCAGGAATAGATGGTATACCAATTGAAGTATTTCAGATAACAGATGTTGCCCTGGATGTGCTCACCAAGTTGTGCCAAGAAATCTGGAGAACAACCACTTGGCCAACTGACTGGAAGAGATCTATATTTGTTCCCATTCCAAAGAAAGGTGACCCAACTGAGTGTGGAAACTACAGAACAGTGTCATTGATTTCACATGCAAGCAAGATTCTACTGAAGATCATCCAAAAACGATTAGAACAGCACATCAGCAGAGAACTGCCGGAAGTCCAGGCTGGGTATAGAAGGGGTCGTAGTACTAGGGATATTGTTGCTGATGTTAGATGGATCTTGGCTGAAAGCAGAGAATACCAGAAGAATGTCTATCTGTGTTTCATTGATTATGCAAAGGCATTTGACTGTGTGGATCATAACAAACTGTGGCTGACTCTGAGAAGAATGGGAATCCCAGAACATTTAATTGTGCTAATACGAAACCTATACTTGGACCAAGAGGCAGTAGTCAGAACAGAGCAGGGTAACACTGCATGGTTCAAAATTGGGAAGGGTGTATGCCAGGGATGTGTCCTGTCTCCCTACCTTTTCAACCTGTATGCAGAGCACTATCTGGGAGGCTGGGCTCTATGAGAATTGTGGCATCAGGATTGGTGAAAGATCTATTAACAATCTGCTTTATGCAGATGACACAACCCTGCTTGCTGAAACTGAGGAGGACCTCATCCACTTGCTGCAAAGGGCCAAGGACTGCAGCCTTCAGTATGGACTAAGGCTCAATGTCAAGAAGACAAAGATTCTCGCCACTGGACCAATTGGCAGCGTCAGGATGGATGACGAAGAGATTGAGAGTGTCCACAGCTTCACTTTGCTCGGCTCCACAGTCAACACTCTTGGCACCAGCAGTCAGGAAATAAAAAAGCATATCGCAATGGGAAAGTCTGCTGTTAGGGACCTCTCTAAGGTTCTCAGGAGCAACAGTGTCTCTCTGGAGACTAAGGTGCACCTGATACAAGCCATGGTATTTGCAATCGCTTGTTATGCATCAGAGAGTTGGACAATGACTAGGGAGGACAGGAGAATGGATGCTTTTGAGCTGTGGTGCTGGAGAAGGGTACTGAATGTACCATGGACTGCCAGGAAAACAAACAGATTCATCTTGGAGAGGATGAAACCAAGCTACTCCTTTGAGGCAAGGATTCTGGGGCTTCGTCTGACATACTTTGGACATGTTGCCAGGAGGGATGGGTCCTTGGAGAGGGACATCATGCTTGGGAGGGTGGAGGGACAGCGCAGGAGGGGAAGATCCTCTATGAGATGGATTGATTCGGTGACTGGGGTAATCGGGATGGGTGTGTCAGAGGTGGTGCGGTTGGTGCAGAATAGAGCAGGGTTTAGAGCTGTTGTGCATAGGGTCGCTATGAGTCGGAAACGACTCGATGGCACATTACAAACTATGTTGGGTTTTTTTCCCTTAATTTTACACGTCAAATGTTTCTGTACCTAGTTAATGTAGCGGTAACACAAGACAATTCTAAGTATGCCTGTGAGTTTTAGATCTCTATTTGCGAACGTCAGATTCTGGCTGCGTTCCTCCTGTGACTTTGGTGGGAAAGACGCGCCTATTAAGGGATGGGCACCTGTGCACTGGGCATATCCTTGTGTAGCTAACGAATGGACTAAAGGTAACTGACACCAACACTAGGACAGAGACCCAGGGTTTGAAAGGCAGCGGGGTTTGGCATCAATTTGCTCGATTCCCAAGTAGTTTTCAATTTGGAAGGACATGGGCACATAGGTGTAGCCTAGACATTTGCCAGCCATTTCCCGCCTATTCGTCAACCACTGGATGAACACATGGAGTTAAGGATGCTGCTGTTTGTAGCCATCAAGTAGCTTATGACTCGCAGCGACCCCATGCACATCTGGGAAACGTGCCCTATCCTGAGCCAGTCTCACAGCCTCCACAATGCCCAAGCCCACTGGCAGTCAAGCTGGCTGCGAGTCTCCTGTGTCTAGGTGCTGTAGATTAAGCGGTGTCACCCCCACAGGCCCATAAGCACAGAAGGGCCTGGAGTGAGGCGATGATCCAAGTTGTTTTCGGTTCCTGCACTTGTCAATGATTTGATTAAGAGCTGTGGTAGCGCAGTGGTCAAGCCCTCGGCTGAGAATGAAAAGATCTGCCTTTAATCTCCTCAGCCCCGTGTGGATGGAAGATGGTGCAGTTTCACGAATAAACAGTGGACACCACATGGCCGCTCGCCTCTGACCTACAGGCCACCCTGAGCTGGAGTGGATTCCTTGGCAAAGGAGTTTGATTTGCATAATGTGGGTTTTGGCCAGTGCAAGACTGGTGGAACCCTGCCAAGCAGGGCGGGTGGTTTGACCTTCGCGGTCTCTTGCGCGCATCACGGAGTTCGGAGAAAGCAGGCGCCTGTTGATTCACCTCTGCTTGACTGATTTAAAGACCACCGTATGTCATGATGGTGATAGAGGTCTGAACTAGGATTCTCCACCGGGAGCTCGGGTGGCTCTGAATAGTATTTGTTGTTGATGATAGTGTATTCTCATTTTGGGGGTAAACTCACATCTTACCTTCTAAACACTTCTTGTTTAGAGCACACATCTTATGAATTAGATCAATGATTTGGGAGGCAAATCCTGAAACAGACTAAAATGTGTCATTAACTAGCACTTTATGGTGTGTGTGTGAATGAGGCTTTATTAAGTGGGGTTATCATGTTTGCCTACTCGTCGGGTAGGACTTTTTCTGTAACACTAAATTAAAAAGCTGTTCTCTTAGTCTACTTTTTACATGAAATGCACACAGCAAACAAGTATTTTTTTCTCTCTGTTAGGAGGCAGACACCAAAACATATTTTTTAAAAAGTTCAGAGTAAATGAAAATCAAACCAATGAGAAACTAGCCCCTAATAAGATGGTGAACAACTCAAATGGCTTTTTTTTTAATGCTAGAGAAAAAGTTCACCTTCCAATGGTGAAAGTACTGTTAACACAGAGAGTAAACAAGATAAATAAAATGGAAGCACATACAGACACACACAAATAGAAAAACAGACCAGAAATCACAGGTCATTTAAGCAATGTCTTCTTAAGCAGAACTATTTTCTTTTGTACTTAAATTGACTAAAATATTTGGTGTGGGTGGAGCGAAGAAAAACCAGTATTTCACAATACTTTTAACTTGAAAACCAGCTGCAATAAAGCTTCAGCTCACTGTTTAATGATTAAAAAAAAAAACCCCAATACACTGTACTTCTGACAAGTGTAGGATTAAAGCTGTCAAAGGGCACAGCTATATCACAGTGCACAGAGAATGCGTTACTGGAGCTGCCAGGGGAGATGGGATGGAAACGGCAACCACCATGCTGCCCTACAGGGTTGAGGCCACGCAGGACCCGCACCTCACGTGGTCTGTCCTAGCTGGTGACCACCACAGAGCGATGAGGGTACTCAGAACTACTCCTCAGTCCTCATCAGGACATCAGACTCCTTCATACATGCTACTTGATGATGCATTTCACAATGTCAATACAGCACTCGTGGAGAAGACCACCTCTTTCTCGCTTCCTGGACAAGAGAGCCCAGGAAATACAGCAGAGGCTAAAGTCTCAAAGGTCTCGTATTCCTTCCAGAGAAAACCAGAAACCACTCTCAAGCTGTGCTTTTACTACGTAAGAGTTCCATTTCCGATTACATTTAAGCCTGTAAGGGCACGTATTCTAGAGAGCTCAGCCATTCAGCTGCCTTCTCCCCAACCACGTGTCTGTACCTGAATCTCTAAAGGTCAGTCTTAGCACATGCTACTGCTTAAAATCCAGGTTCCATCCTCAGGACTGGATTTAATTGGAGGGCACACATCCCAGAAGTATCTGAAATGTTGATAGTCACAGGACAGCTGAATTTAATCACAACTATTACAAGGTTCTCTTAGAGTGGACTTGTCCTGAAAGGCTGGGGTTCTCCCTGGGCTTAGCAGTCAAAGCCCTGCTCGATGGGAAACCTCTGAGCCAACAAGGCGGTTGGGTCACCTCGAGATCAGCCCTCACTCCTTTTACAGAACTGGTCGAGGAAGGAACACGAGGCCACCTTCAAAGGCATCTGCCCCACAGGGCAATAGGACACGTGCAATAGGATAGTTCCTCTAAACTTTCTTTTTTAAGACCAGGAACTCTTGATAGACCTTTATAGAAAGGTTGATTTTTTTTTTTATGAACACTTGAAAATACTCAGGGCAATCAGTGAGTACATAAGGACTCCCCCTCGAGATTGTTTTCAGACAACTCCTTCAAAGGAGAACCGCACCCGTAACTTAGCTGAATGTTCCCCTGGTATTGACTAGTTACTATTTCACTGTATCTTTGAGATTTTGAGTTACATCGCTGATCCAGCTTGGCATGTCTTCATATTCTTTAGGTAAAATGCTTCACTAGTTCCCACATCCGTGCAGCACAGACAGAAAAGCCGGCCAACTAGAGACATTCCCCTCAGATTACAAAGGTCTAGAATTATGTGATTTAACTGGGCTAGCCTTGGGAAAAGATGTCAGTATTTTGATAAGAACATTTATTTTGCCTACAACACTGCTTTTCAGTTCAACAACTACAGAGTAGCATTCATTCTCTCTGCAATTTTCCTGCCCTATCGTCTGTAGAAATGCTTAGTGTCACAGCTCCATTATCCCTCATACAAAGATCTTGATACATATACTGGAGAGGTTACGGTCAAAAAACAAAGTCTGAGGTCTAAGTTTGTCTAAGAAATGACCAATTTGAACTTGCCAACAAATAGAGTTGTTAAAACAAAAAATTGCCTTATCTACTTGCTAAACATGTGGTAATTCTTTCTCCCCATTTAATCTGTGTATTACTTCTATAAACAAATGAGTACATTCTTAAAGTAGGTACACATACTTCCCAGAAAGAACTTGATTCTCTGATTTATCTCTGCTTGAGCAATCTTAGAATGTGAATAATGTGGCAAACACCTGCTTCCTTGGGGACTCGGGATAAGCTCTCTGGGAGCAAGAATAGAGATGCTGATGAAGGAAGACTTCTGTTCCCACAGACAAATGCAGAGACCAGCTAACAACATTCATGTAAAGGTTGGCGCTGAATATAGAACAAGAAACATGGCATGTTACCTAGTGAGTAATGTTGTACAAAAGCTTTCAAGCCACAAGGATGGGTTTACTACCCAAAAAAGAGCAACTGGAAAACTAAGAATTTAGATGGTGGTGAGAACACAGGGAAAGCAGAGGTTACGTTTCTTGACATTTTGGGGGAACATCTTGAAGTAGTTTATGTAGTTAATGGCCCCCTCATCTCTACAGAAACGTTCTACTTCCAAAGACTCTTCATATTTCAAAAATAGTGATTATTTTAATCCATGCTAGTCCTGAGGCAGCAAACCAAATACAATGAAGCTAATGCCAGCTAAAGCACTCTAGGGAATGCTGGTGGCCTAGGGGTAAGGGGCTGCACTGCCAACCCAGTGGGGCATGGTTTGAATCCACTCGCAAAGTAGCAGGATACAAGATCAACATACAAAAATCAGTTGGCTTTCTCTACCATGACAAAAAGAATACAGAGCCAGAACTAAGAGAAACAATACCTTTCACAATAGCTAATCACAAGATTAAATACTTGGGAATAAATTTAACCAGAAGTA
>NW_006399853.1:1537939-1548822 GCF_000299155.1 Elephantulus edwardii
GTTTATGAAAATTAATAAAATATAATTATAGAGAAAAAAAAAAAAGGGAGACAGATGAGCTATCTCTTTGTGTGCAATTCTACTGCCTCTGAAAACCTGAAGGTAGAGCTACGATTCAGTTACAATTCGATGGTAAAACTACCAGTCTACTCACATCTCCACTGAGTCAAGAATGGCCAAAACCCGTGGAAAATCCATTTCCTGTTGGCCAGAACTGAGCAAGTCGGATGTGAACCACCTTGAGGTTACCCTTAAATCTAGGCACTTGAGGGTATCTTAATTTTACACCAGAGCAGGAGAAACCTAACACTGGCCCCACCAAAATTAATCCTCAACTAGTACCTTGCAGGGACCACTGGAGCTATGATTTAGTGGAAAGGTGTATGGCAGTTTTCCTTTGTGTTAACAAAGTCTGGCTATTCTTCGTTGTCAAATTGCCTGAAAATAAAACTAATAAGTGAACTGGCAGAATTTAAAAAACTTTTCACTGAGATGAAAGAGTTAAACAAGTGAATGATTCAATAATGATAAACTATTTCCTATGGTCATCTCCTGTGTGTATGTAAATTCATACATATTTTAGACTTTACTTCATACTCAAGAAATTTGAAGGAGTTCTGATTATATATATAGTTAGCTATATTGTCCAAGAAATTATGCACCTACTCAAGAAACTGTAACACATTAGATAAGTTCTTGACATCAAGACTACCATGAGGTTACGTACCACTGCTCTCATTTCCTGGGTGAGAAGCTCTTAACAGAAGAATTCTGCTTGAGGAGAGAGGCTGGCCCTCATTCCACACCAAGATCACCCTGTAAAGGACGATACACCAGAAGCTCCACAACAGGCTGCTGACTATCTTGGAGATTCATGCTGTACTTGGTCATCATTGCTCTTGCCTGTACCAAACAATCCAGTAAGCCCCGAGACAGAGAAAGGGCTAGGATTATGGGAACATCCCAGGCTACAGTCACAAGAGTCCATAATCCATCCTGACCACCGTTTAAAACACAATCTGAGAATATGAGACTGACCAGTCAAAAAGACACTTCTGAAGACCATCTCCCTTTAAGTCATTGGTAAAGTTCAAAGGAAAGAGACACTCTGATGTGTGGACAGAATACACGGTTGGCCAGGGAAAAAGATTAAAATTTATGTAAGTTAAAGAAAACGGAGCAAAGTGAAGCACATGAAGAAAAAGAAACGGGCAGTGGCGTAACTTGTCTAAACACCAATGTGTTAAACGTCCAGACGTGACTATACGAAGCCAGGTTTTTAAGTATACAGTCAAGACTGTCTTGCGCTATTTTACACCTCACCATCAACCTACCTCAGCTTCTGACCAGGAAACTCCCAGACCAAGTCCACTGCTACGAGCCAATGTCGACTCACAGGAGCTCCGTGAGAGGAGAGCAGCGCCGCTCGCAGATTCCCAGGCTGTGCACTTTTCTCCTGTGGAGCAGCTGGAGGGGTTCAAACTGCCCACCTTTTGGTCAGCAGCCAAAGACTTTACCACTGCACCCCTAGGGCTGGTTGGTGGTTTCATACCATAAAGTCTCCCATACTGAATAAATGCTCAAAGTATTTAGAAATTTTTTATTTTTTAAAAAACAAAAAAGTCGTAAGGTATATTGGGATCGTTTTGGCAGAAGGAGACAAACCAATTTGGGACTGTATGTATATTTCTCCTTATTTGATTCCAAGTGGCAAGAGGGTGGCTCCTAGTTTTTTACCTTTAAAATACTAGCCTTGATGAAAATGACAGAAGAGGCATAAATAAAATGAGTTTAAAATAATTTTAACAAAGGGAGGGAGAATCTCACAATGTTTAAAAAATACACGTTAATGGAACAGAACTGGATAGGGTTTAAGGTTGAACTGGATGTAGTTTTAAAGTTGAACAACTGAAACCAGTTTCAAATATATGTATTTGGAACACAGTAAGAATACAGAGTAAGTACATTTAGCTTTCAAGAAAAATTAGGCCAATTTCTTTCTGGAAAATAGGTCCTCAGAGTTAGAGATAAGTTCCTCTCGCCAGGCTAATCACAACTTGAGGGTAAGAACCACATCCTCTTCATCTTTTTTATTATTCAATGTTTATCACAGTGGCTGGGTAAACAGGCATCAATAAATGTTTACTGAATGAGTATATATAATAATATGCCATTAGCTGAAATATCCCACTGGTGTACTTGAAACCTATTCAGAAGAACTTTATAATAGGAAATCAACCGGATGGCCTAAATCCAGTTAAACTTCCTAAATTTAACCAATCTAAAGACTTTTCAAGCTTCTTTTAAAAGAAAAAAGTAATGTAATTATTTAAAAACCTCAAAACAGAACATTACACTGTCAACGACTGACTCCAAGTCTGAGGGATTATCTGTGGCCAGCCCACTACACAACCCGTAAAATTCACTTTGAAAACCACTACTGACTGACACAAGAAATGTGGTGGAAAGCATGGCCATTCATCTTTCATGTCATCACAATGAGAAAATTACCAGTACTTTTGAAAAGAAATTAAAAATAATGTTGCCAGTTGAAATAAAAACAAAGCTCAAATAGAGATGAGGCACTACCACTTGGAAAATAACCTCCTCCATAAAGAGGGCATTTTAAAAAAACAAAATATACCAGCATCTCATTAAAAAAAAAAGGGGGGGGGGGCCAAATAAACGATCACACAAATGCAATCACCATCATGAAGCCAAATGCTGCTCCACACGTGTCTCCAAAGAGTTGGTTCTGTTTTCATATGGTACATAAAAATCCCACCGCAATGGAAGAAATGTGCGCCATATTGAACCGTCAATGTTGGCACTGTTTCACTAAATGTAACCACCAAGAGATGATCCTGTGCCGCATTCAAAGTGGTTCTCAGGATTGTTTAACATCACAACTAGTGAAAACTTCCCAAAGGGGCAGAGGCTCACTGGTTCCCTCAAGCAGGTGTGCGGGTGCAGGATCTGAGACTCTGACTCTAATCACAAAACTGGCAGTCGAAGTCCTTTTGCACAGTGGCTGTAGGAAGCCAGGTGGCACACAGCCAGGCACTCCAGTGGGAAACACCTGTCCACATCAGATTTAAAGGGGATGATGAATTAAGTGGTAATGCCCTGGTGCACATGACAAATTTTTCCAGCAAGGGTTTGAGGAAGAAAAATGAACATAGAATGACATATGAAAGTTAATCACAAAATAAGGCCACTGTCAACATATTATAAATGATAGAACCATTCTGATCCTTGGAGTTGGATCTGTGCAGAAGTTTCTATAAAGCATTAATACCTAACAAGTGGGTTTCCTTTACAATAGGTCTTTGCATTTGATGCTGTACTCTTTGTGAGGAAAGCTTCTCACACCTGGGTCCTCCACACAACCTGCTCATTCTCATCTGTCAGATGTTAGTTCAAGTTATTATCTCCTTTGAGAGGCCTTCTCTGATGTTCCTTTTTGAAGCACCTCCTCTGTTATGCTCAATCACAACACCCTATCTTCTTCACAGATAAATAAGATGATTAAGGGTTATAATAATTGCTGTCTCAGCAAAGACAGAGACTGTACTGGTCTTGCTCACCTTTCCCCAAAGGCTAAGAAAGTTTGTGGCACACAGTAGGTGAACAATAAATATGTTTCAATGAATTAAAAAAATCACTGTCAAGTTTATAAGAACAAATACATATACATACAAATACAGAGAACTGGACAGTCTGCAATAGAAAGCCACCAATGCTCAAAATAGTGAAAATAACAACACCTGCTCAGACAAGTGAATATGGTTTTCAAAGATCAAGTACCAAAGAGATCTTCAAAATAGAAAAAAATTTCTAAAAGAGGGATCAGGAGTGGTTATTTTCCATGTCTACTGAGATGAAAACAATTAACAAGTGTAAATTTCAATCCGTTTGCATTAGACAGAAGGACTATTTACTGCATCATGGACTACCAACAGTTTTCAGGAATCGACTCTCAATGCTGAGAATAAATTACAGTTGGTAGAAGTGGTCAGCCACAGACACACTTAGGAATTCTGTGTGCAGATATAATTATCTGTGCAGACTGCAGATAATTATAAGCTGAAAAACTTGCTAACGGCTTCTTCCCAACTTTCTAAGTCTAACTTCATAATTATGGAAAATAATAGATTTTAGAAATTCAGTATAACAAATTTTAAAAACAGGTGGCCCTTATCAGCTGACAGTACCGCAACATTACTTTTCTAGGTATTCTGCAGAAGCTATTACATCTACAAAAGGTCTATTTCATAATACAATCTGGTAGATAAAGCAAACAAGATGACTCAAATCAAGACCTGTGGCTGAAATATTTTAAAATATCTTCTAAAAAGGGTATTTAAAGTTATCGATGGACTTTCTTAAGAAAGGCTAAATATACAGAAATACTTCAAGCATGTTCTTGCAATTAATTATATTGCCACCTGTATATATGACCTGTAAGGGTAAGTCCACAGACTGCAAAGGCTCACTCAAGTTAATTATTATTTGTTGAAATCTGATTGCAGGACAGGGGAATGACTTCACATCAACTTCCACTGTACTCCAAAATTAACTTGTGCCACAGTCCACATTACTATGCGGTCATTTCTGATGATAGATGTCTTGTTTTGGTATTAGGACAAAATTGAAAATGAAAAGGTTTGGAAAAAAATTTCAATATGGTTCCCCAAATGAAATTTAGAAGTAAATAAACAAAAGACAAAGAATGAATGTTTAAGTCCCACTGAACACATTAAGGTCAAGGATTTCAAAAGTTAATCCATGTTTCTTCCCCCACTACTTTATTTTTGGTAAAAGGCAGGAAAATTTAGTTTCTACAAGGAAAATCTGCTTCTAAATGATAATTCTGAAAATCTTGATATATATTATATATTAAAAAAGACACACAAAAATAACGGAGAAGTGGGAGTAACAGATTAGGTACTGTAACATTATAAAGGCTTGCCTAAAACAAGAAGCACACACACACACACACACACACCTAATTTATGCAAACTAAAAATGTATATAAACAGCACAATACTGTGATACTGGATCATGATACATTTCCTGTACACATAACTACTACTGTTATTAATAAACCTTTGGGACACTCAGTTTTATGCCCAAGAAGACATCATTAAGTCTTTAAAATCTTCTCTTCCTCCTTTATGGGAGGGTATTTCTAGACACTAATTTTCCCATCTAATATTTGAATATAGGAAACAGATTCCACAAGGTGCTTTAACTGATGAGACCTCAAGTGCTGTTTTCTCTCTTGTATTTTTGGATAGTAAACAGTCCATGGGGACCATACACAAATACTATAACAGAAGAGTTGTTACATTAAGTCTTTGATGGGACTTGACTGGTGGTGAAGCTTTATGACATGCTTGAGCAGCGCACTGAAGGGGACCCCATCTGAGTTAATACTTTGTCCAACCACTGCAGAGGTCCATTCAGATGGAGTTCAATCCAGCAAGGAGTACTTGTCACCGTCTGTCTTCTGTTTAAAAGAGCACAAGAAAATAACTGTGATTTTTTTTTAATAGAGATTTTAATGAAAGTTTATAAAGAACTTGGATTTTCATGGATTCACTGTTGCACATTTTCCTCCCTGTTCTCCATCCCCCTCAGTTCACTTTTTTCTTTGGATAAAAAAGTTCTTTCATTGTGTAATTGTGAATTTTAAAGAACATATTGCTATGCTTAGGTACATGTATTACGAACCTGGGAAAACGAATAGGTCATATAGATAGAAAACTAAATTCACTGAACGAGTATTGAGTTTATATGTTCTATTATTTGAGGGGGGGGGAATCTGATCCTCAAAGTAAAATAAAGTACTCCGGTGCGTTCTCTCTCTTTTTAGAGAAATTGATAAAAAACATTTCTAATATAAAAATGCGTAAGTCGGTATTGCTGTTGGCTCCCATCAAGTCACCTGAAACTCACAAGCACATGTGGACAAGAGCACTCATCACTGGGAGCCAGGAGGCTTTCCCCGGCTGACTTTTCAGGTGTTTATTATCAGACCTTCCTTCCTAATCTGTATGAGGCGGGAAACGCCTCTGAAACCGCTGCAAAATCATAGTAACACAAAATCCTCCAACGAGAAACAGGAGATGGCTGTGCTCAAGCTGTATGGGTTGTAAATCAAGCTCAAGATATTCATGTCAAGTTGAGAATTCTACCACTGAGCCATCACTGGTCCTTAAAGGAATTTATAAAGTGACCTTATTATTTGCTACCCCAAGTGGGACACTTTTCAGAGAGAATGCAGGTGCAATTAGTAACCAGGCTACAACAAAGAAGCCAGGATTGTCCTAAAAAAACAAGAACATATGGTCATCTTTTCTATTACAGAGCCCTGGTGCTACCGTGCATTATGTGTTGTGCTGCTAATAATCAAAGTTCGAATCTACCAGTCACTCTGAGGAAGAAAAATGGGACAATTTCCTCTTTAGGAAAGATCTCCAGCCTTGGAAAGCAGATGGAAGCTCACCACAAACCGAAATCAACCTGATGCAGTAGGGTTTTGTTACAGTACTGTCAGTCATCATAGAATACATAGGTAAACACTAGAGTCTAAATGAAACACAAGTCTGTACTTAATGTACACCAAAACAAAGCACAATTTTGGTCCAAACTATAAATGTTTATCATCGAATATAAAGAGTCAAACTTTCCCACAAAACCTCTGAACAACATCCCTTTTAAGGTTTCATCCAGCCTTTTAATAAAGATCTCTAATACTTCAACTTTCCCTCTGGGAATCACAACGTGTTCAATGACAATCCTGTCATTTCTACATACCGATTTCAGTATGTCTTAAGTCAGCTTGGCTCTTCAATGTGACAGTCCTTCACACATGAGAAAGTTGTCATTATTAACTCTTCATTTCCAAGCAAAACACGCCCCAAAGTAAGTTTCAGAACAGGATTTCAAAGGATGTGGGTTTTGCAGCAGATGGTGCCGTTGCCCCACTTACACTTCAGATTCTTTGCCCTAGCCAACTTCCAGTCGTGAGGTTCTGAATTTCTGTGCTGAGGATCTTTGCCTGCCCACGTGCATGGTAGACTAGATGTGCCAGAGGACTAACATTCGGAGAGCAGCCTCAGTCAGTGCCCGGAGAACTGGCATCGCTCGGCTTCCTGTTGCTCTGGTGGGATAATTCTGCACTATCTGCCATAGATTCCCTGAGGAAATTGCTCCCCTGACCACCCACTGCAGTGGACGGCTTAGCGATGCACTGGCTGCCTGCCCCACTTCCTCCCTCCTCACCAGTGTTTCCTACATCTCCCACGCAAACCACTTCCCTTCAATCCTTGTCTTGGGTTTGTTTCTAGCAGAACCCACATTAAAACACTGATACATGACTAGTCTCAAACGTGATCTGTGGAATGGAATACAACCGTCCTAAGCAAGACTGGAACTGCACAGACTCAAAGATTTCTGTTTAGAGAGTACTCTCATTTAAACAAACAAACAAACAAACAAACAAAAAAACAACCCAACAAAACGTAGCTTAAAATTGGTAGAATAAAACTTTTCTACTAACATAACCAGCACATTCCACATGCTGACTATTATTGCAGAGGTACAGACACGGCTAACCTTTTCCATTTCTTTTCTGTTCTTTTAGTTGTTTCTATGTATAAAAAAAAAAGTCTTCCTGCCTATCTCTTCCCTCAAATATGCTGGCAGGCACACCAAGAGGCTTCAATTCTGATTTACCATTTGTGGGATTCTCCCTATTTCCCAGTTTGCTTCAACCAGATTTTTATTAGTGAATTCTTTCTAGCTATCAGGAATAATTCTTAATTCAAATCACTAAAGAGCAGATTTAAAGTTGCACCTACTCTTATCTGTACCCAGACTTATTCCCAAAGAATAATCCTTCTCCAAGACCTTGCTGATGCACTTAAAACAAATTTCTCAACTAAATATGAATTCTTCACTCACTGCCCCCCATTTACTGCATGTCAATATTTATTTATTTATTTTTAATTGCTAGTACTCAAAATTGTTTCAGTACACAAATGAGGGTAACAGAGAAAGTTCTGGCAAGCTAACCATCAAATCTATGTCCTCAGTTCCAGTACTATTAAAGACATAGTTGCTACCCAGGGGCTCTGTACCACCAACTCAAAAAAGAAGCGGTGTGAATGTACATCTTTTTCTCCACAAGAGAAAGATGGGCAATCTCCTCCTGTGTGATTTATAGCCTCTGAAATTCTGCTGGAGGGTCAACCATGAGTCGGTTCCAACTCGATGCCAATGAAATCTTCCCACCCAACACCCTGAGAGCGACCTGGAATTTACAGGTATATGTGGGCATCACATATTATTAATGCCAAAAGGCAAAGATTAAAACAAAAGAGAACTATAGCAGGATTATGAAACTACTATAGCAACATAAGATAGACAATAGTGGCCAAACAGACAAAAATCCATTTTCATGACAAGAATCAACTAACAGAATTCATACTTCACGATCCCCAAAGTCCTATGCTTCACAAAACCACGAGCTTAATTAATAGATGTACAAGTCAAATGAAATAAATTCTGAGTCAGGATCTAAATTGTTACTTGAAAAAATATTTTAACAGGAACATTTTCTTAAATCGACATCCACGATGTAATCAACTGGAGTTGGAGAAGGTATCTCGCTATTCTAACAAGCAGCAGCAGCCACCATCCTCCCTTTGTATAATGGAGAACCCAATCTGTTAACTTTTAAAAGAGCTTGTTCTTATACACTCATGCCAAACTTGCTGTATAGCTCTATCACTTAGTTATTGTCACTATTTTTAGAGAAAAGGTTAGGAGTCAAATGATTTTCCAGACTTATCTCTAACACATATAGGACAACTTTCTACCTCTATCATGTACAGGGTTAACTCTAGTGAAATAAAACTTTCCAAAGCTTATTTTCAAATAGGTATTAGCTAGGACCTTTTTTTTTTAAACCTACAAAGATGACAACTCTGTTTCCACCCTATATAAGAATGGTTAGCAGCAGAAACAGTAATGCTTGGTCTTGCTGAAAAGTGCAAGCTATAGCATTTAAAAGTCTGGTGCAAAGCATGGACTGTTGTGAGGTGCTGGCAAGGAGCCGATGACTCATAGCGACCTTAAGAACAGATCTAAATATTGCTCTCTCCTGTTCTACCCTGACCATCTCTGCTACGTCAAGCCCACTTGGAGTCACTGTCTGTCCGTCTCACTGAGGTTCTTCCTCCACTATGCCCAACTGATGTCTTCTTTCAAGGACCGGTGCCTCCTAGCAACACGAGAGTATGAGGGATCATGTTTCACCATGCAAATTCTAAGGAGCACTCTGGTTGCACTTCTTCCAAGAGATCTGTGTGTTCTTTTGTCAGTCCATAAAATAGTCTTTGCTAACACCACAACTCAAAGTCACAAATTTTGCTCTGAATCATTTTTTAACTTTCAAATGCACATGAAGCAAAGGAAAAGACCACAGCTGAGGTCAGGAGCACCTTCAAGTCTTTATAGGCTTGCTCTTGCTCTTTTGCATACTAGAAAGGTCCCTGACAGTAGATTTATCTGATGCAACATTTCTCTGGATTTCTTGATGCTACTACCATAGATGTCAGTTGTGGATCTGACTAAAATGAAATCCTTGACAACGGCAATCTTTTCTCCTTCAATCATGACATTGCATACTGGTTCAGTTTTAAGGATTCTGTTTTCCTGGTGATGAAATATAATGCACACTAAAGACTTTGATCTTCTTCAGGAAACACTGTCTGTAAGCAAAGCTGTGTCATCCGCATAGAGAAGCAGTTGATGAATCTTCCTCTAATCCGAACGTCACATTCTTAACATAACCAACGTTCTCAAATTACTTGCCCATCATACATAACTGAATAGGTTTGGAGAAAGGATACAACCCTGACACATCCCCTTCTTGGTTTAAACCGTGCAATAGTCCTTTGTTCTCTAAGACTAACTGCTGAGAAGCAGGGTCTATGTACAGGGTTCCCATGGGCACAAGTGTTCTGGAATTCCCATTTTTCTCATCATTTATTATATCCCAGTCAAATGTCTTTGCATAGCAAATAAAACACAAGAAAGCATCTTGTTCCCTGTGATCACCTATCTCATTTTACAGCTTCTTCTGAATCCATCTTGAATTTCTGATAGTTCTCTTGACAATGTATTGTGAGTTCCCTGTTATTGAATAATTTTCAGCAAGATTATACTGAGTGCTATAGTAACGGTATTGCTTAAGAATTTCCATACTCTGTTGGATTATGATTTTTTAAAAAATGGGTATCCTCCAGTTGGTTTGCCAGGCAGCTGTATTTATTTTTTATCAATGTCTTCCATGCAGCTTGGACTTCCTCCTTCAGTACTGCTGGTTCTTGCTCATATGCTACTTTGTAAAATGGTTCAGGGTCAACCAATTCTTTTTGGTACAGAGACTCTGTATACTCCTTCCAAACTTCCTTTGATACTTCTTGCATCATTTAAGATTTTGTCCCTTGGCCAAGGGTGGCCCACATCAGGTCCTCGTGGCTGACAGGACTGACAGGCCCCAGCTCCCAGCTGGAAACAAAGGAGGACTCTTCAAGGATTTAGATCCTCCCAGAAGAGCTGTGGGTGAGCTTTAACAGTACTGGTAAGTATAATCATTTTCTCCTGGACACAAGAGCCTACAATTTGGTCCTAAAGGCCTTCTGAGGTCCCAACTCTTCTCACTATTTCTTAATTGTTGGAATTGACAGAAAACCTCATAAGCAGTTCCTTACTTCACCGCTGCCTTGCATGCGGACTTCCGAGTTGTAAAACAACCCAGTGGTAGATGGAATTTGGTCCAGGACTTAAGAACAATAAATGACATAGTT